>NC_142945.1:34453356-34503356 GCF_046866305.1 Octopus bimaculoides | reverse complement strand
TAAAAATCTTTTCATAACTAACAAAATCTCACCTTTACCAATATTTGCCTGGTGCTAGCACAAATGAAATGATTGCTTTGAAAAGCAAAATAGAGACTCTTCACTTGAACATTTTGGAATCCAAACAAGAAGTATAACAAATTCAGTAACATCTTTGAATACCAAATACAGTTTGCCCTCTGTCTAATAACATTTTAAATCTCAAGTATAATTTTATTTGTCTTATTAAAATCCTGACATCCAAAATGTTAATATTCTTTTATACTATAAGAAAATAAATTATCAGATATATATAAGCCATGAATAATTTAAGTTAGAATACACTGAATGATGTGTGCAAAAAAATGTCTCAAACAATTGAAGTTCTATACTTTGAATAAAGAATAGAAAAGGTTAAAAGGGAGACACTTTCAAGAAATTAAGAATGACAAAAGAAATTTTTTATTGCCTCATGAAGAACCTGTTCTTTACATTACCAAGTCACCTTCACCACAAAATAAAAACATTTTGAAATGAGATTTTAGGAATGATGTACGTGTCAACATATAACTAAAAACTAAGGGATGTAATGAATTCTAATCTCTTTTCAATGGTCATAGAGTTCCACTACTTACACATTATTACCACCTCTAACACTAGTTTCACTAGTTCTACTACCATGTCCTTTACTATCTTCACATCATCATTATCATCCCCATTCGTTTTTCCTATTTTCACACCACTGCTGCTACCACTGCCGCTGCCACTGCCACTGCTTCCACCACCACTCCTGCTGCTTCCCCCACCCCCCATCAACAGTCATCATTATTATCAATGATTTTTTCCCAGGCAAATTTCTTCCTGCTGTCTTGCATTGAAAATGTTTCTGCTTCTTTTTATCAAAGGATTAATTAATAAAATCAAATCACAAAGTTATAAACTCCTTATTATCTGAAGAATATCATTAAATTCCAAAACTTCCAAATGTCAAAATTCTGAAGGGAAGAAAAAGATTAATTTTTTCAAAAATTGAAGAGAAAAGAGAAAACAAAAGTATTCCTTTACTAATTCAATGAATAATTTAGAGAAAGAAAAATGCTTCTTGTTTCCTTTCTGTTTAATTTATTTTTTCCTTTTTCTTTTCAAATTAAGAAATTTATCAACTTTCTCTGTTAAACATTTTCATTTGCTCAGATTATCATCACCGTTTTCAAACCTCCATCATGTCATCATCATCATCATCATTACAAACAACATTGTCATCATCATCATCATCATGCTCACCACCACCACTGTTTTCACTATAACCACTATTACAGAAGACATCACCACAACATATTCACCATCAACATGATAACAAGTCACATCTAAGCAGTTGTTAATCCTGTTAGGTATATCAACCAAATTCCCTCAGATTACTGTCTTGACATAAGAAGAACATGTTGAACAAGTACAGAAACACAAAAACACAAAAAAGGATGATGGTGAAGGTGGAACATCTTTGATGACAGATCTGCTTGATTGGGGCTGACCTGGGTCTGGACAACAACAACAACAACAACAAGAGCAACAACAATTGAAGCATTTTTTAGCCACTATACATTAGCTTGATTTGGTAGGAAGGGCAGCTTAATTTCCATTGAATATTACCAGCCCATCCTAAAATAGTTGAAAGCTAATGATAGCTAGTTGAAAGCTTATGATATTTGTGTAAAAGTTAGAGCTGGTGTGACCGGAACATTTTTGATCATTATCATCAAAGGTTTCTTGTTTTTTTTTTTAATTTCCTTCAAGCACTCATATCCTGACCAGATACATCAGTAGTTTTACAACACCACCAGTGCTGCCTCTACCACCACCATTACCACTACAGCTGCCACCGATGCTGCTACCAGTAACAATACCAATGTCTAACAACTGAAACCTCCACACAATAACAATACCACCACCACCACCAATAACAACAACATCACACAACCAAAGCTCCCACACAATAATACCAATACTACAACCAAACCTCCCACCAGGGCATAGTTGAATATGCTAGAATATTCTATCAATGTTTCACTGATCGTGACATTCATCAAATAAAGAAAATAATGTTTTCTTTTAAGAAATGTATGAGTGGAGGGGGTTAAGTTAATTAAATTGACCTCTGTAATTCATTGGTACTTTAATTTAATGCTCTTGGAAAGATGAAAGCAACAGTGACATTAGCAGAATTTGAACTCACAACATAAATGTGACGAATTAATGTAAGGCATTTGTTCAAAGAGTTTGCCTATCCATCACCCTATCAATAATGATGTTTATCAAAGGCACAAGGCCAGAAATTTTGTTAGGAAAGAAAAGTTGATTATTATGATCCAAGTACTTGGCTTATATTTCATTGGGTGAAAATTGAAAAGAATGAAAGCCACAGTTGACCTTTGTGAAATCTGAAGTCAGAACATTAAATACAGCAAAGCATTTTGTCCAACATTCTAATGATTCTGTCAATCTACCTCCAACAATAAAAAAAAATTCTATCTAATATTTGGCACAAAGACAATAATTTTTAAGGGTGTGGGGTTAAGTCAATTACAGCAAATCCAGTCCTCAACTGGTATATAATTTATCAAGCCTAAAAGGATGGAAGGTAGTCAATCTCAGCAGCATTTGAACTCAGAATGTAATAAGCCAGAAGAAATACCTCTGAGTATTTTGTCTGGCATGGTAACAATTCTATCAACTCACTGCCAACATAACACAACCCGAACAAACAAGCTGACACAATACAATGCTGGGAAGAGTTTACATTCCCCACCAACAACAAAAAAGAACACACAATACTACACACACCCCAGCAACATGGAGGTGTTGCAGGTAATGCCACATGTTCAATAATATTAATAATAATAACAATAATCCTTTCTACTATAGGCACAAGGCCTGAAATTTGGAGGAGCGGGGTAGTCGATTGCATTGACCCCAGTACACAACTGGTATTTAATTTATCAACTCCGAAAGGATAACAGGCAAAGTAGACCTTGGTGGAATTTGAACTCAGAACATGAAGTCAGATGAACTACTTCTAAGTATTTCACCCAGTATAGTAATGATTCTTCCAGCCCACCACCTTAATTATAATAATGATAATAATAATGATGATGATGATGATGATGATGATGATGATGATGATGATGATGATGATGATGATGATGATAATGATGATGATGATAGGTGAGTCTCACATGGGATATATCAATATGTACAGGCAAAATGTTGCAACATAATCGTCCAGATATCACTCTCTGACTGAAGGAGTCCAAAGAATGGACCTGCATTGATGTAGCTATACCTGCAGACCAAAATATTGTTAAGACAGAGGATGAAAAAGTTGGGAAGTACCAAGACTTATGATTGGAAATTTAGAAAATTCATAGGGCCTCAAAAGTGTGTGTGGTACCTATTGTGATTGGTATACTTAATCCATCTCAAAAAGAGCAATATTCTGGCATCAAAAGCTGCAAATACCAAACTTCATAGGAAGTATTCAGATAGTTGTGATACTTAGAATAGCTTTAGTTGAGGAAAGTGTTGCATTTCTGAGCTGCAAGATGGAGCTGAAATGTGACATAGACATTGATAAATCAGTTAAGTGAATAATAATAAGTTTATAAAGAGTGACATAACTCTTCCCTGAAAGTAAATACACAATAAGAAGAGTATAATCTGATTTGTGAGGAATAAAGATTGACTCTGCTTATTGAACTGAACAATATTTTGACAGTATGTCTGTCTTGCTCGGATTCAAGTTTTTTTCCTTTTCCCTTGTTACTAGTTATGTATATATGAAAATTAATGATGTCATTTTATCTAAAAAAAAAAAGAACACAGAATCTTCAAGTTCAAATTTTGGATTTCTGTATTTCTGTGTATTTTTCGTCTTTCATTTTGAACCCAGCAAATGCAGACAAAGTGTAATAAAACACTACCTCCTTTCACTTGCAATGCTAGCAAAATTGCTTCTATTTAATTTGACATTATCAACAATAACATTGTCTATTTTAGAAAAGTTTGAATATCCTATCAAAATGATATTCAATTACTTCAATTTTTTCTGTTCTTTCAAAAATACTTTTCTCTGTGTTTAAAAAAATTAATTTATAGTTTTCACAATTTTTTGTTCAGAGTGTGATTGACACCACTTTACTTGCGACTAACACCTGTCTCTGCTACTCTATTAGAAGAAGAATGTTAAAACACAAGTAAATTAATATTTACAAAGTATGAAATTTACATATGTCTGATGACAAACTTTATTCTTCCATCCTGAAGTAAACAGGATAGATATTAATCTATTCCAAACTATTTTTCTTTTTAAGCAAAATAATGGTGAAAATATTTTCAATACGATGCAAGCATGGATGTGTTTAGGAAGTATACTTTGGGTTCAGTCCCACTGTGTGGAACTGTGGACAATCATCTTCTGCTATAGACTAGGCAAACTGATACCTTGTGAATGAATGTTGTAGAAAGAAGCTGTGTAGAAGACAGTGTCCAAGCATGGCTGCTGGCCAATAACTGAAGCAAGTAAAAGAATAAAAAAATTGGTAAGTTTGCAAGTTTGGGAAAACACGTTCAGCACCACTACCACCTCTGGTTGATAATAATTCTTTCTAATTTTAGCACAAGGACAGTAATTTTGAGGGGAGAGATAAAGTCGATTATGTCAGCCCCAATACTTGACTGAAACAGTTTGATAACAACAGCCTGTGTAAATACGTCTGTTAGGACCAGATTAACACCTATAGTGACCCTAATGACTAAAGAGATTTTCCTGCCCCAATATAGGTTCTTTTTTCATTTTCTTTCAACCACTTGAAAGTTTATCTTGCTTCAGTCCACTCAGCTGGCCAAAATGAGTTGTAGCTGTAATTCAAAGGGGCCAGCATTGTCATATTCTGTGTGAGGCTGAATCTCCCTGAGCATTACGTTAATGATATGCATGTCTGTGGAGTACTCAGCCACCTGTGAGTTAATTTTATCCTCGTATGGTAATGAAAACTGAAAGTGACATCCAATATATGCCGTGTCTATGTTTCTATGTATCAATTTTTCTTTGGATCTATGTATCTACTGTCTCTCTCACTTTCTTCCTCTTTCACTTCCTCTGTGTCCCTCCTTTCTCCTGCTTTTAATTTAACTATGTGTGTATGTATCTATATATCAGCTTTTCTTTTGATCTCTGCATCTACTTTTCTTGTGATGTAATAAACAATTAAAAACACAAAGCAAACACCATCACCACTCTCTTTCACTCTCTCTCTCTCTCTTTCTCTCTCACTCTTTCTCTTTCTCTTTTATTTCTTCTCTGTCCTCCTCTCTCTTGCTTTGCCACTCACTTCTTCCTTTGAAGTGTGACATACATTACAGGTACAAACAAAAACAAACAAAACTAAGCGTATTAATATTATTGATAATAACAATAATTGTTTCTAACATAAACACAAGAGCTTGAAATTTTGGAGGGGAGATAACCTGGGGAGAGCGGCCCTCTGACAGACTGATGTACCAATCAAGTATTGCAGTTGATTAGATTTACCCCAGAAAAAAGGAAGATGAAAGGAAATACGAAGGAGGAAGAGGTTCAAGAGAAGGAGTAGGAGGAGAAGATGATAGTGACAATGACTCCATTTCCAATGTTGATGATACTGATGATGTTGAATATTAAAGTATAAATGCAGCACTTATATTAATCAGTGTACAGTATTTGCTGAAGAAAGGGATGAAGAAGTGTATATATAAACAATATTAGGACTCACAGCTTTATAAACACTTCATTTCACCAGTGTAATAAGTTTCAGATTACTGAAGGCTAATAAACAAGTAGCAGTTAATGGCTTCTTGGGTCAGCAGTGAAAGTTTAGCCTTCATAAAGTGCAATGAGAGGCAGTAACATCAGCCAGTTAAGAAGCATCTCTTTTCAGGCTATTGACTATTTAACAGAAATTGCAATTATGAGGAATGAGTGCAGGGAAATGACGACAGAGAAATTCAGACATGCAGTGTGGATTTGGCTCTACATTAGAATTATACCACTGATGCATGGTGCTTAAATGGATACTTCATAGCTACTCTTTATTAGATGGTAACTAATATTTTTCTATCTGACACCTGCTATCTAACAGTTAATAAGAAGCTGTTAACACTTTTGTTGCTATACTCCAAATGAAATACTCTGTTCTTCTAATGAAATATAATGTTTTAATAACATTTTAAAATAATTAGGAATTTGGAGATGTCTAGTAAAATAACTCTGGTGTAAGATGGCAAGTTGTCAGAATTGTAAGCCCATCAGGCAAAATGCTTAGTGACATTTCATTCTTCTTTAAATTTTTAGTTCAAATTTTGCTGAGGTTGACTTTGCCTTTCATTCTTTCAGAATCGATGAAATAAGCACCAGATGAGTACTGGGGGAGAAGAGGGGGATTGAGTTAACCATCCTCATTCTCCCATTCCCCCACCAAAAAAAAATTGCTGGCCTAGTCCTAAAATTTGAAATCATTATTAAGCTGGTGTTTGAAGCATAACCTATAATACAAAATTACGATAATTTTGTGTCATAAACATTTGTTAAATTATGTTCCAGACAATACCAGATAAATATGTAAAGACTTTGAAGCAGATGATTTTGTTTTGTTGATCAATCGGCTCTCTCAGGTAGTAAAACTTCATAAGAATATCTAACAGTCTCAATTAAATTTTTCAGTTCTTTAAATATCCATTAATAGTGTAAAGTTCAGAGGAGAGGGTAAGTCGATTGCATTGACCCCAGTGCTCAACTGATACTTATTTTCCCAACTCTGAAAGGATGAAAGGCAAAGTCAACCTCAGTGAAATTTGAATTCAGAACATAAAAGCAGACAAAATGCCACTAAAAATCTTTTCCTGGTGTGCTAATGATTCTGCCAGCTTGCCATCATCCCATATGTCATCATATTGACACTGCTTAGAAGTAGTAACATTTATGCCTTCCATATCAGTGGTTCAATATGTGGAAACCAGTGAGAAAGGATTGATGATAGGAAGAACTTCTAGTTGTAGAATGTTGTCTCAAGTCTTGTTTAATCCATGCTAGTATGAAAAAAGTAGGCATATACACAAAGAAGATGATGATGATGATGATGATGATGATGATGATGATGATGATGATGATGATGATGATGATGATGATGATGAAACTAGTGAGTTTGAAAGCATTGAGGATGTCCAGCCAGGACATTTGCAGGTGCATATGTGCTTCATATTGTGTCTAAACAACAGCTAGTCTCCTTACTGAGCCACTGGTGCTGCTGCTGCTACTACTGCTGCTACTGCTGAAGTAGTCAGTTTCACTAATCCTGTTATTCCTTTAGTAAACAGAGCATGTACATTCAAATGGTCTACCAAAGTGGAACAATCTCTGCTAACTTGGCAAACTACATTTAGCAATAAAAGTCCACAAAAATACATGGTTCACTGTTGCAAAAGATGGTCGTCATTATTCACAATATTGTTGTAAATACTGTAAAATTAAGACATATTAATATATCAATGTGCATAGAAAAATCTATCGAACAAAGTTTAGATAGTGAACCGGTCTTTATAAATGCAATTGCATTGCAGACAAGTGGACTCTGTAAACATTTCCAAACATTTATCTTAGTTGTCTGAATACTATAGCAGAAACATAAATATATAACAGGAAAAACGATAAATATTTTCTTAATTATAATTCTTTTACAATGTTGCAGCTGGCGACATAAAATTCTTAAATTTATCTATTCCAATAACAATTTGCTATCATTAAGCTATGTTCCACTTCCAGATTGTCTGCAACATTAAGCTGACATTTGGAATATACACTTGCAACTTAATATCCCTGTATCATTTTATGCAAATTACTAAACTGTAAATTTGAACTGTAAATCATACAGAAGTCTTTAAATATAGAAACTTATGAACTTGGTTAATTCTAATCTCTGAATTATGGCTGCATAGTAAAATGTTAGCAGTGGATCTAATATAAACTTGCTCAATTGGATTTATCAAATAAAAATTAGCCCCAATAAATATGGTGATTAACAAATCTACTCTCTGTCTACAGATTTACAATTAGCATTATGGATGGAATTATTACTGTTTTAAACAACTTCCAGAAACATCTATAAGACAATGGCCTAGTGAATAAAACCATATGTTATATTGCCAACTTTAGGCCTAGTAAAGATTTTAATTTCTCTTAACTAGGCAGGGGAGGAAAAATAATTAAATTGACAGCCAATATATTATTGGCTCTTACCTTCAGTTGCATACTATAATACAATAGAGTACCGTGTAAACTTTATCTTTATAAGTTCAGTTTTAATAATCAAGTGATGAAAAGTCTGATTTGAGGCCAGTTCATGGCTCACTAAATTTATATGCAGCATTTTTGATTGCCAGTTGTCACATAAGTCCATAAATGCTTCAGTTCAACCTTCCCTATCTTTCTTTTCCTTATAAAAACAGTCTTACAGAATAAGTAAAACAAATTCTATAAATTTAAGTAGTGATCTGATCTGAGATTGTGTGTTGAAACTAAAATCACTCATTCAAAATCACACAAAATTTGTTAACTTCAGATGCAATGGAATTACATCAGTGACTAGGTTGCAGATGGTGCAACAAAATTTTTAACAGAAAATAATAAGTGCTTGAGTGAATTTAACAGTGTTTGTGTGTGTTTGAATAGCTAATATATCTTCCAAGCTGCAATCAGATTCTATAGAATTTTGAATTAGCGCAAAGGTGAAAATATTCATATAAATACTTGTGTTTTAGTTCAAATTAATCAACACAACAATGCAAACCACTGAGAAAACAATATCAATAAATTTAGATGTTGTAGAAACATCTATTTGTAACAAGGAGGAAAGTCTAATTGAGAAATGTTGTAATCATTAAAAAATGACCCATATAATTGTGAGGTGGTTTAAGGAAGGACATTACCAAATAAAGGAGAGACAGGGAAAAATGTAGAAAGATTCCAAGAAGAAAAACTGGGGAGTTAACAGAGAAGTAATTAAATATCAATGTACAACAGTTAGAGAGGTTGCAAATCCTATGGGTATATCACTATATTGCATAAAAACAGTATTGAATCTCCTGAATCATCATCATCATCATCATCATCATCATCATCATCATCATCATCATCATCATCATCATCGTCATCGTTTAACGTCCTCCTTCCATGCTGGCATGGGTTGGATGGTTCAACAGGAGTTGGCCAGGCATGGTCTTTATGGCTGTAGGAGAGGTACATGGTTACTTGGCCACAGAGAGAGGGGGAAGGAGATAGAGATAGAGAGAGAAAAAATAAGGACAGAAACAGGTGTGCTGCTGTAAAGGAGATATATGGTTACCCAACCTGAGGGAAGAGCAGGAGAAGGAGATAGAGAGAGAGAGTGGGAGATAGCAGGAGTGCAAGGTAAAGCAGGAGAGAGAGATGTTGGCAAAATGCTAGGCATGCTCACAAGGGACAGGGATCAGAATATAAATGAGATGGTCAAGTAATCAGAATATAAATGGGATGGTCAAGTAAAAGAAGAGAGAAAGAGATAGAAGCCATACCCTTGAGTTATGGAAGTCATAATATAAGTTGCAGAGTATTGCCAAAGAAGAGTGAGTAGAGAGTTGGGGAGGGGAATGTAGTGAGTGTTGAAAACCTGGGTATGTTGGGGGTGAGGAGCTACTGGATAGCAATGATACAGTGAACAAGGCTGTGAGGACAGAATTAGAGAGGGAGAGATAAGCATAGTGCATGAAGAAGGAGACATGAGGAAGAGAAGAGATGAAGTTTGGTTTGTTGGGGTAGGGTGTGTGAAAAATTTTCTTATTACATGTGAGTGGAACATACTGTGCTTCTAGAACTCAGTTTAACTGATGTGGGTGGATCTTCTCAAGAATTTTATATTACCAGACATCTCGGTTCATTCCCTCTATGAGGACAAACATCCTGAGATTGGTCCTTACCACTTCCTTCCATGTCTTCCTGGATCTCCCTCTTCCACAAGAATAAAAATTGTAAGAGAGGAACTGATGATCTGAAAAGCTAGTAAGTCCAATATGTTCCCCTGGGCTAAGGAGGAGATCTGTAACAAGGGTAAGAATTTTGGTCATCCTTATTGTTATTACATTATTGTTAATATTGTAAATGTTGCAGAATTATTATTGGAAGTAAATTCATCCAACTTTGCAACTCAAGGCAGATACAGTGTAATAAAGCAAAATTATAATAGGGAAGCTAAGCTGTTTGAGGGAAGAAGCTAAATATGGAGAAGATGGACTTACAAGGTGGGAGGACAGTTTGGGCAATAGGGTGACCAGAGCTTATTTTTGCTGAATATCATTTGAATGAACTAGAATAATGTTAACTTCTTGAAGAGGGTCATGCAATCATTTGTTTTTCAAGAAGAATGCATCCCATGTTGTATCACAAAAGTAACACAAATTTGGAAACAAATGCACAGAATCAAGTCAGTAAAATGTTATTGCTCAAAGCCTTGATCTTAATCTAAAAGAAAACATATGGAAGCATTTTCATAAAAGGTTGTGAAGAAGATTGTAGAAACATCAATTACAGAGTTAAAAGAAGCATTGACTTAAAAGAGGATAAACACGGATCAGTCTGACACTGATAATTTAAACAAATCTATACCTAACCAGCTGGAAGTTGCTGTGATATTGACTAAAAGTGGGCCTTAAAATACCAAGGAAAACTTTCATTGATTTTAGATAACTTTTTTATGAAATTATATTAAATTAAAGTGATTTATAAATTTATTGTAGCCATATATATATATATATATATATATATATATATATATATATAAGATCTGAGAGTTGCTTTTAATTAGAAATTTCACATGCGTGTGTGTGTGTGTGTGTGTGTGTGCGCATGAATGTGTGTGTGAATGTGTGTATATATGTATAAAAAGTGAACCAAATACAAACACCATATGGTTGTAAAGCAAACTTCTTAACCGTACCATGCCTCTGAGTAGTTGCTGTGATATAGTGGAATGAGTAGGGTTGAATCCATGTGTTTTGGCATATAGTTTCACAGAAGTGCTATTAACATATACACAGAAACAAATTCCAAGAATATTGCATATCAAATGAGACAGCAGTGGGAAAATGAAAAGTTACACATTGATGTCAGTGCTTTCTTTAGTTTTACTCCCTTGTTTCAGACAAAGAACTTACATGTCAAATGGAAAGACCAAAACCTAACACAGACTTTATTCATATAATAATGCTCAAGGCAACACAACATGCTAGATTATCAGATATTTTGCTGCATATGAAAATATACAGAAAATGGGGTGGCAAGTGTGAGAAAGAAATTAGGAAACATGAACAGGTGGCCATCAAAAGTGTAAGTCAAGTATGATATCTGTGTAATGTATATCAGCTGAAAAAAATGTGATGTTAAAGAAGAGAACTGTGCATTGAAAGATATCAGTTTATGCTTATAATATATATAATTTATATATTTACAGGTTGACTCATACTGAAGATTCCTAAATTGATGAAACAATAATATTTATGATTAGACTAACTAGAAAATTGTTAGAACATTGCCATAGATGAAAAAAAAGAAAATTAAATTAGATGCAGGCGACTATGTGGTAAGACTCACAGCATGGCACCTTGGGTAAGAATTTTCTACTGTAGCCTCAGGCTAACCAAAGCCTTGTGAGTGGATTTGGTAGCTGGAAACTGAAAGAAGCCCATCGTATATATGTATATATATATATGTATATCTATGTGTATCTTTCTGTCTGTGTTTGTCCCCCACCCACCCATCTAACCACCAACCACTGCTTGACAACAGGTGCTTGGTATGCTTGCATCTCTGAAACTTAGCAGTTCAGCAAAAGAGACCAACAGAATAAGGCTTTACAAAAAATAAGTACTGGGGGTCGATTCATTCAACTAAAATTCAAGGCAGTGCCCCAGCATGGCAAAAATCTAATGACGGAAACAAGTAAAAGATAAAAGATACTTATATATGACAACTCTTTGTATCCTTTTCATATTCTTTGATTTCAAATTCAAGTTCCTAATCTTGCCTCGGGTTGTAAGGAGGTAGTTACTTTCCTTTGTAGTAACAGCCACTCACAACATGCTATGTGTGAGCTAATACATAGTTATAGTCATAATAAATGCATAAGATCAGAAAGCTTATTTCATTGAATTAACTCCAGTTGATTAATGATACCCATTTTATTGACCATGTCATGGACAAAGTTTCAAATCAGCCTGGAAACCATAATGCATAACATCATACTCTACTCTGACAGTCCTCTCCATTATACTTTTCTAGATCTAAAACTAATGCAGCTTTCATTTCAAAGATGGATATGGAGATATTACATGGAATACTTAGATCTTCATGTAGTGATCCTAGGATGGAGAGGGTATATGCATGCTGTTATGGTTTATGAAGGGTACCCCAAAGTAACCAGAAACATTCTCAGTGGATGAAACCTGTTGTAGTTCAGGTCTTTGCTGCTAGAAGGCTCTTGATGCAACCTTCAAGCATCAGTATTCAAGTGAAGTCGTACTGCCACGTGGTGTATCTTTGCTTTGCAGTGCTTCTTTTCTGTTCATCAATTTTTGTAATGGCTGAAATGAAGGAACAGCATGCTTCCATGAAATTCTGTTTTTTGCTGGGAGAATGGTGGCTGAAACAGTTGTCATGCTTCAAACAGCTTATAAGGATACCGTACCATGAGCAAAATACAGGTTTACAAGTGGTTTACATGCTTTAGAAATGGTTGCTTGAGGACCAACCTCGTTCAGGGCATCCGTTGACCTCTAGAACAAATGAAAACATCAGGAAAATTCATGAACTAATCTTGGAGGACCATCACTGAACAATTGGCAAACTTGTTGATATGACTGATTGTGTCCAGGAACTCCGGCCAACGAATTCTGAGCAAGGAATTTCAAATGAAAAGAGTTGCAGCAAAATTTGTACCTCACTTGCATGCAGAAGATCAAACGCAGTCACGACTGGATGCATGTCGTGAACTGAAAGAACAGTTGGAAGTTGATCTGGACCATTTTTCAAAGGGCATCACTGGTGAGGAAAAACGGTGCTACAGAATTTGCGGATGTGATGTGGAAGAGGTGAAAAAAAGACAATGGAGGCATCATTTTATAAGAGTTCCAGCACTGCTTCAAACAGTGGAAAACACATCTGGACTGATGCATTACTTCAAACGGAGAATATTTTATTATTTTTCAACAATTTGATCAACAATACCAAATAATAAAAACACAGACACATATGATAATTCTTATTTCTTTATTGCCCACAAGGGGCTAAACATAGAGGGGACAAACAAGGATAGACAAAGGGATTAAGTCGATTATATCGATCCCAGTGCATAACTGGTACTTTATTTATCGACCCTGAAAGGATGAAAGGCAAAGTCAACCTCAGTGGAATTTGAACTCAGAATGTAAAAGCAGACAAAACAACACTAAGCATTTCGCCCGGCGTGCTAACGATTCTGCCAGCTCGCCGCCATATATGATAATTCTGCTTAACCAAAGCAGTACCAATAACCAGTTCAATATCTATACTATAATGGAGAAAGCTGCTTATTAATTAGGTATGGAACAATTAATTACTAAAAATACTAAAAAAAAGCAATATTAAATGCTTGACAATCTGGAAATATTTATATAAATTCATGTTCTAAAAATTTTCCTATAATTTCGATTTCTGAAGTATATTGAATTTTTTAATTCCAACTTTTTGCAAATTTAAATATTTATTGCATTCACTGCATCCTATTCTTCATAAATTTAAATATTCATTGCATTCGCTGCAGAGTAGATTTTGATGTTTAATAATAAACAATATTAATTCATTGCAGGCAACATTTAACATTTTTATCTGCAACAGTCTCTAATTCACACTTGCCTCTATTTTCATTAAGGATAATTTAATAATAGCTATATAACTTTGATACAAGGCACAATTTCAAGAATATTATCAGTTTCTGGAGTTTGTTAAGTGAATATTCTTGAGAAAATGAACATTTTTTTAATATAATGGTATAATCTGTAAGTGATTTTGTGTTGAGCGAATGCATGCTATAACACAAAATAGCTGTGTAACTTTGATATGAGGCACGATTTCAGGAATATTATCAATTTCCGGAGTTTATTAAATGAATATTTTTGATAAAAGGAAAATTCTTTAATATACCGGTATAATTTTTGTTTTTTTAAATGAAGAAGTGATTTTGTTGGTATGGCTGCTTGGAAAGCTATAAGCTTTACAATAACTATGTGATCGTGGCTAAACGAGATAGTTTTTAACAAGCTTTCACTTACATAATTTTTTTTCATTTCATGTTTATTTTCATTCAATGTTTGCACTATTCTCTCTCTCTCTCACACACAAACACACTCACACTGTCTCTCTAAATATAAACACACACACGTACAGGTTTGATTTCATTATTACATAAATATCACATTTTAATTTTGCAATTCAACATGGAGTGTCCAAAAAATATGCGACTGAAAAAGAAAATTTAGCAGCAAAGGCACAACGGCAGAGAGAAAGATGGGCAACTGAATCGGATGAAACCAGGGCAAAGTGACTGAAACAGATGTCTGAATATGCACGGAGATGTAGACATGATTCTGTTTCCACCACACATGACCGACTGGTTAGGGTATCTCAAGAGGAGAAGATTCTACTTCAAGATAATAGTGTCAGATCACAAATTGTTGATGCAACACTAAGAGATCTTGTGGAAGTAATGGAGTTGACAAGCAATCTAAGACTTCTTGCAGAAAGTCGTTCAGATAAAAGAGAGTTTGCTAATCACCTTCTTGACGTACAAAATGGTAACATATCTGTTGAACAAAGCGTAGGTGAATTCAAAATCAAACTACCCAATGACCTTTGCCTTGAAAGTGGTACTCTTTCAGATCTCTGTGATTTTGTAAATGCTGACCTCAAAAATAACTTCACAAACCCTGTGTGGCTTGCAAACAGAACCATCGTTACTCCAACAAATGAGGCAGCACAATTTGTGAATGATTTTCTGTTGACCAGATTCCTGGTGAGCTAAAAATGTACAGAAGTTCAGATACAGTTGATGATGAAACTCTGTACCCAACCGAGTTTATCAACAAGCTTACACCACTCATTCTAAAACTGAAGAAGAAATGCTACATAATGCTTCTGAGAAATTTAGAGGCTACTAATGAACATTGCTATGACACAAGCTACATCATTGTCAGTTTACATGATCATGTTATTGAAGCTGAAGTTGCTTCTAGTCCTTATGCAGAATCAACTCTGCTAATCCCAAGAATACTACTTGTATCTCAAAAAAGTGGAATTTCCATTCACATTTACATGCAAACAATTTCCTGCTTTTGCCTTGACATGCAACAAAGCACAGGGACAAACTTTTGAACAAATTAGAATATATCTTCCGACACAATTCTTCTCAGATGGTCAGCTGTATGTTGCATTATCTAGAGTTCAAAAGAAGGCTAATGTAAAAATATTGGCTGAGAGAAATGGAAACAGTATGATTACTGACAATTGTGTCTACAAGGAGAAACTACTTTAAAGCAAAATATGCTTTTTAGCAAGTTTCAGTAAATAGAATTAACACATAAATTATATGTAAAGTAACATATATTTGTGAAGAATTAAATTGTTTTGGCATATTTGAACTCATGCCGGATGAATGATATCGTTATTTTAGATCATTTTAAATTTGGGTATATAGGAAAAGTAAGGAAACACCATTCCCATGTGTTCTCACAGCATCAAGCATTTTTGTGTGAATGTGTGTGTGCATGTGTGTGTGTGTGTGTGTGTGTGTGTGCATGCATCTGTGTGTGTGTGTGTGTGTGCATGCATCTGTGTGTCTGTGTGTCCATCCATCGATCCATCTATCTATCTATCTATGCACACCTATGTAAGTTCTGCCAATTACTAATGATAAATATATATAACAGATTGACTCAGCTATATATCTACATATAAATTTCTATGATGTCCGTTAGTTAGTCACACCTTCCATAATAGCCAGGTTTGACTCTCTGGAAAATTTTTATAAATTTTATAAAAGCACTTTTGAGGTATCTGTTATTATTTACTATCACAAAGTTAGATATTTGTTGCCAAGCTTTACGTTCACTGCGGAGTAGGTTTTAACGTTTGATAAACAATATTAATATGTTCTGGCAAAATTTTCGTTTTCATTTGCAACACAGTTTCTCATTTTCTCTCTTTCTTGCCTCTAATTGTTTTCATTCATAATAATCTACTTAATATATATTCATTGCAATTTTTTCATTTCAAGTTTTATTTAGTTATTTCAGATAAGGAAATCAGGTATTTTGTTGACTTAAATTCGCTGTGTAAATGCCTTCAGTTTATTGTTTATACATACTGAAAATAAATTATATTGGACTATTTATTAAAACTTACTGTAGCTGCAGACACATGTGACTTATTTCCTTTCCATCATTATCTAAGAATTAGCAAGTGAATTTGTTGCTATGGCTATTTGATATGCTATAGGTATTAAGATATCTCTATGTGATCACTGCAATTTTTTGGCACATTAAATGGAGTTAGACTACTTTGATGCTTGCTTAAAAAAGAGAGATTATGACTGTGATAAAATAATGAAAGCAATGTTTACTAAGCAAGTGAGCACTATAATACCAAAAAAAGTAATTAGACTTAAAATATCATAAAAATTATTAGTATTGGGAATCAAACGTGGAAATATTATTGAGTGGCTAGCAGAAAACCATCCAGAGGGCGGTCATTCTACTAATACTTATAATGCATCTGGCAGTGAGTTAGTGTGAATTCACTGACATCCTCACAACTGAACAACTAAATAAATACTGAGCATACATTTAAGTAATAAATAAATTATGAAAGAACAAGAGTTACTTAATAACATTCACTGTCTTTCAGCTGTTTCTGCTTATGATATGGTTATAAGATGTCACACAATCATTCACCACTCAGTGCGCAGTTCCTTATAACAGAAATAGCAGTAAGCCATTGTGATTACGTAACTGCAGTTAGCTTATTGTAGAGTACAAACAACTCTAACTTTTATATTATATTTGTTGATGTTATGTTCTCTTTTTGCGCTTCTTGTCTGCAATTTTTATTTTCCATTTCACAACTATAATACTTTTATCCTTTCCACACAGAGAAGAAAATTCGAGAGAATGGATTCTCTTTCTTTGTTTATTTAACACTAAGTGAAGAAAAGTATTTATCTTGTGTTAGGTTCTTACATTATTATTATTATGTGAGTAGTGAGAGTAAAAGGTGAGATAATGATACTGAAAAATGAAGGAGAAGAGTAAAAGAGGTAATGAGAGATATAAAGTGATAGAGAGATATTGTGAGAGAAAGTGAGAGGCAGGGAAACACAGACAGAATTCTTGAGCGGGAATGGTGAAACCTTTGAGTAGATCACTGAAAGAAATCTCAGTTGTTGTACCGTGGTCACAGAAAGAGCAGAAAGAAAAGCTGAAGCAGATAGAGAGAGAGAGGAAGAGAGTGAGAGGATGGAGGGGAGAAGAGAGAGAGAGGGAAAGAGAGAGAAAGGAAAAGATGGAGAGAGGAGAGAGAGGGAGAGAGACAAAGATTACAAACAGAAGTAGAAAAAGAGAATGAAGTAGAAGAGAGAGGATGATGAGGACAAATTAAGAAAGAGAGCTTGTGCATGGGAAATATAAAATAGGTAGGAGAGTAAGAAGAAGAGAGAGTGGAAAAGATTAAGAGCACAGCAAGTGAAAGAGAATATATTGAGATATACAGAAAGAAAAGAGTCAAGAGAGAGGGAGGGAGGGAAGTAAATGAAAATGGGCAAAGCAAAATGGAGATAGACTAGAGACAAATGTAGAGAAAGAGAGAGAGAAAATGTAAGCAAGTCAGAATGAAAATTGAATATACATATATATACATACATGCACACACACACACATATGTATATATATGTGTGTATAAACACACACACACACATTGTTGTCTTTGTAAAATTCTTTGGTTTCTTTTTAGAAATTATATCATCTTAAAACTATTGAAACAAATGTGAACTTTTTAACATCTCTCAGTGAGAAGATAACCAAAATGTAAACAGACGTTAAGAAATAGCTGTTGTTGTTGTTGGTGGTGGTGATGATGATGATGATGATGATGATGATGATGATGATGATGATGATGATGATGATGATGATGATGATGATGATGATGATGATGATGATCTTCTCAATGTAGTGTTGTTTCTTGATTTATTTGGATTTATTTTATTTATGAATTGATTAATTTTTTCATGCATGTTCTTGTTTTACATCTTGTTTCAAAATCCAAAGTGAATTATCATATGGATGCTATAATCTCTCTTTTCCATGTAAGAGACATGATAAAAATATTATAATAGTAATAATAATAATAATAATAATAATAATAAATGAATAAATAAATATGAAAGAAAAAACACCTGAATACTCTGGAACAATCTCTCTGCAGCATTTACACAGAAAGAAACATAAATCTAACAAGCGAAGGGAAAATTGTATAAATAAGTGAATAATTATTCCAGTAAAATGCATTGTTGTATCTGGTGTTATTGTTGTTGCTCTTCTGTTATTTGTTATTACATTTTTCTTCTTTATATGCAAGTTTATCTATTTCTTTATGCTAATAATAAAGCTGCTGAATCTCACTCTGTGTGTGTGTGTGTGTGTGTGTATATATATATATATATATATATATATATATATATATATATATATATATACACACACACAAACACACAGATGTATATGTATGTGTGTGCACGTGCATGTGTGTGCATGTATGTGTGTGTGTTCTTGTGTGTGTATGTGTGTGAAAGTATCAATGCATTTGTTTAATTTTTCTGATATTTTCTTTCTCAAATCTTTGTACTTTTCAAGATTATTGAGCTTATCTGCCCTCTATCTTGGATATATTTTTGAAAATTTATTTGTTTAGTGACAAGTTTCTTTTCAGTTGATAAATTGGTTCAATGTATTATATCTTTATTCTTACATCTCTATTAGGTTTAATGTATGAAGACTTCTGCTGAATGTGTATCCTATTTTATAAAGAGGTCGCAATATTTCAAAAGCAATAGTTTTATACATCATTACATTGACTTGAAACATTTAGACATATGTTAACATTATGCCATAACAATTAAAGGATTCTTGTTTAAAGGTTTTATTGATAATATTGTGAATATCAGTAGATGTGAAGTAATCCAGATCATAAGGACTCACCAGAATGAAATGAATGAATCTCACTTTCAACAATGAGTATTCAGTTGTTTGAACAATTATAGCACCAGCTCACTGAATTTATTAGTAAGTAATTATTAAGTGATTAAATGTTCCACAAACACATACACCCTTAATGTCATTCTCAGGTAGAATCTGCATGACAAGTGTGTTAAGGCTAGCCTTTTAAATTACAAGGTTTCCATACAGTTTCTGTCTCTCTTTAATTTCACTCCATTGTTAGGGTCAATGTGAGGTCATCGTGAAAGGCACTTATCCAAGATGCAACACAATGGAATCAAACTTGGAATGTCATGATTGGGAAATGATACTTAATCAATTGGCCATGCAGTATCCATACCAAACACAGTACTATCAATAGATACTATAAACAAAATTCTGCACTGAGTTTCCAATTCTGAAACTTTCAAGGAATCATTACCCATTCACATTGAACTACCTTGGACATCAGAATTTTAAGGACACACTACATCAGGTACACAGCAAACATGGTATGATGTACTGTGTAGTCTCACATTAGAATTTGGGATCAAGTAATAATTATAGAATGTCAGTAAATTTCTTTTACTGGTCTGCTTAAGCAAAGCTGACTGACACTAATCAGTGAAATTGTTGTCAATGAAGACGAATAAATCTGAGAACCTTTATGTGATCCCTCAGCTCACTAGAGATATTAGCTAAATCTTTCTCTGATAACACCCTACAATCTTTAAAAAAAGACAGAAAACATTAGATGATATAATTCTAGATATATAAAAAGACAGAATGATGACTGCCAGAAAAGTATTTTTTCATTGATCATGACTGACATGAAGTAACAACAGCAAAAGTAAATGGAGATTAACCAATCTAATTCTCAAGATATTTCAGATCTTATATAATTGGTTCCAACCTTGTTTCTTTTTCTATCTAATTACATATTTATTTATCATTTTACAACATCTACTAGAATGAAGGCAGGCATGATGAAAAAATAGCTAGCATTTCCATGTTCTCTTTCACTGCAAACACCTATATGAATATTTTTCTTACTCTGATGCAAGTACTCAGTCACAAACATACACGCACAATATATGTATATATATAGATATAGATATATAAATACATACATACATGCATGCATGTATGTATCTATCTATGTATCTATATTTATATATATATATACATACATGTATACATATATGTATAAATGTACATATGTGTGTGTGTGTGTGTGTGTGTGTGTGCATATATATGTATGTATATATATATATATATATATATATATATATATATATATATATATATATATATATATAGTGGAAACATAAATAAGTACCTAGCTAATGGGCCAACAACAGAAACAAAAACTGCTGTACAGTCTTATTATTGCAGTAAAGTAAGAAATCTCCATCAATTCTGTAGTCTCCATCTAAGAAACCAGAATTCAATAGAATTTTTTGTCCTCATTGATTAACTAGTAAGAAAGGCTGCCAACTGAGTAACTATTACTTATTAGTCAGATCGACTGGTTATGAATATATTGCAATGAGTTACTGGAGGCTGTTTATTTGCTTATGTATGTGTTGCTTTGTATATGTATGATATAAATGCACACATATGTTTGTGTATGCATATACAAGTGTATACATGAATGTACGTTTTTGCATGTTCATGTTAATCATATAACCAATGCTATTTATTAGCAGTACACATGTACAGGAACATGTGCAACAGAATTAGAGCACAAAGGAAATCGAACTACTACAAGTAGAACATAAATACATGTGTAGAAAAATAGGTGCATTGTTTATATGCTATATGTATCTTTAATGTACCAGGATATTTCATACAATGCAATCATAACTTATGCATTTTTTTTTGTTAGTTTCTTAGACCAAAATTACCTTAATATTTTAGAATTACATTTATTCAAGCATTTGGCATCTGATTATTTTTAGTCATGAGGAAATATGTGCACATCATATTTCTTCAATGTATTACTCATTGAAACTTTGGAGGAACGTTGCTCATTATTTAGTGGATTGTTAGGGAACCCATTTAAATCTATTCTCTTCATAAAGTTCTGTTCCAGTGTAAGTCACTTCAGTAATGAATCCAACCTTCAGTAAGATATACAGTTCTTTGATTACAATGTTAAATTATGCCTCAGAGTTGTAGAGACAATAAAGAGACCATTGTATTTTGATGAACTTTGAGAAAGTTGTTATGCTAAAAAGAAACACACACTCGTTCTTTTTCCATTCATTTATTATTATTAGCCAATTAGTTAACCATTTACTCAACTAATCTATTACTTGTCTGGAGCCCTGGAATAGTGAGGACATGCTACTGACAAGGTCATAGATGGCAATGAAAGGACTCTCATGACAGATTGATTGACTAAATGTCTAATTAAACAATTATTTCATTAACTGGTTAAATGGTCAACTAGTTGACTAATAATACGACTAATAAAAGTAAGTGAAATGATTAACTAGTTGACTAATAATAATTAAGCAAGTGAAAGAGAACCAGTACATGTGTATTTATTTGGCATAATGATACTTCCAAGATACAAGAAAATATGTTTCAACATATGATTCCACATCAAGAATCTTGCAAACCAAATACAGAAACAAACCATTGTACCTTCTGCTGATTTCCTGTAACTTCAATGAGGATTCAGTCTGAATTTGATTAATGTCATCTAACATTTATCATTATTGGTAATTGCTTGTAATCAGTTCAGCAGACTTTTATGGAACATATCTTGTCAATCTGCCATTCATAAAATTTTAGTAACATTTTATATAGCTCTCCTGAACTTCCATAATTGGTCATTCATAAATATATTATGAATAAAATACAAAGATGAAGAGTAGAAAAGAACAAGAAAAATATTTTCCTGTGTACATGAGTTGACACTTTCATTGTAAATTATTATAATTGACCTTTTTAGATGGAATATTTTGTGGAGTATTAGGGTAAAATGCTTCTTTACAATACAAGCAAAACACAGAAAGACCTAAACTTCCTTGGAGTTGTACTGTAATTATTGTCAGAGATTTTGTGTGACCAGTAAAGGTAAAGTAGCATGATATTCAAATTAAGGTAAACAAGGTTGCTCTAACATTGCAGTTTATATTTGTTTTTGTTTACTGCTGTATCTAAATATTTAAATTTACTGTCGCAGTATCTTAGAAATATATTGACAGTAAGATAGAAAGGAAAATAACAAAATGGCTACTTAGACTTATTATGTAAAACCTTACAGTGGTTTATACATATGTGATCTACATATGTTGCATTTTTTTCAACTGTGGTCACTACCTGAAGATACAGCCATACAGAAGCAGATTGTGTGGTAATAGAAACACGTGTTCAGTCTCCCACTTATTGTTGCATGTTAAAATAAAATGATCAGTGTATAGTGCAATCTGCAGCCAGACAGAGGCATAGTATGTTGAGAGTGGTGGACCCCTGGATTGCACCAACTTGCCTCAATAACTATTTATATGTCATAGATCTATTTGAACACACTGACCAGGGTTACATAACAACAAATCATTATTGTCTGTCTTATAATATCACAGAAAGAAAGGACTGATTTGAATTAACTTCTTATCCACAAAAGCACCAAAGTTACATTTGACAAATTCCAGAACATGTATATTTATTTGACAGGTTAAAGTTTACATTCTCTACTTTCCACTTATTTCCACCAAGCTACCCTTTAGCTATCATTATCAACAATAATTTATGAGTCCCTGGGTACATTGTAATACAATCCAGGAATACTAGCACAGAGGCCTCACACAAATACTGCATTATCATGTGCGATCTTTAACCCATTAATATCTATTAATTCTAATTCTTCAACAGAGATTAAGCTGCCAGAAGTATTTATTCATTATCTTCTATATAACTCATTTGAGCAAGAAGTAACAAACTTCCTTCCTTATCAGCATTAATAATTTAGTTAGCAGGCTAAGATAATCTTATAGATTTCTGGAGGGAGTTGAAGTGAAATTATTGCTTGGCAATAAATCATTAGTATAAGAGAAGACAGGAAAGACTTTTACCAAAAGATTTTATTAGATTTTCTGTATTATGCAGTTGGTATCAAAGACTGAATTACTTCGAGTTTTCCATTACAACTATATTGCTGGCTTTATAAGATACTTTGTCTTTTTGAGGAAATATTGTCACTTCTTCTTTTATGGGAAAACTGATAACTTTGAAGTTTTCTCTACCAATACTGTTCAGGAATTTCAAATATGCTATTTTTCCTATCCCTTCCTCTCTTATCAAACATAAAAAAATTAAACATCAAACTATAAATTGATTGCTTAGAAGGAACAACTTGTCAACAAAATGTGGAAATATTGGAGACAGTGATGTACTATGTGTAATGCAACAGAATGTGTTGAACATCAAAACACATCTGAGATATAAATACTGAACGTTATAACTATGATTGAAGACCGTTTTATAAAATATATGTCACATATCTAAATGGCAGTATGGTCTGTTTATAAATAATCCTAAAACTGTTAAATAGATACAAATAATATTTTACTGACATGTCATGAATATATTTACCATTAGAGAAACCATGAAAGAAAATGTATTGATAAAATACTGAATATATTTTTAAAAGACATTTTGGATCAAAACCAGTGTGTTGATATTTGTTTAAAAGTAATAATATTTTCAAATACACACTGAGTGTTAGAAAGTCGTAGGTGACATAGATTTTGCTTTCTGCACAGTGTGTTCATGTGATTTAAACTGAAAGACAATATTGTAAGAGAGCTGGACTACAACAAGATAAGGAAGGAAAAATATATTTAGCATAAATTACATGTGTCTCATGTGTTATCAATAGTAAATCTGATATACTTATTGTATCATAGGAAAACATGTAAAGATTCCATTTTTACACAGTGAATTCTAAGCAAATCAGCCAGGTAGAACTTATTCCTCTCTATGCTACAGTGGTGCTGCAAGCAGTACAAACCTCTTGTCATATTTACCCTCTTGATACTGTTTTCAGTGACAAGTTGATCTTGTCCAGTGATGCTTATTTGCAGTTGAGGGGAATGCTCAGCAGCAACAGATACTAAACATGGAAAAGTCCATGTTAAAATGATTATTGTTACAAAGTAGACTACTCATCTAATATTAGAGTAGATACAGTTCACTGTTAAACAGTAAATGTTGCCTTATTCTCATAAGAAATGCACAAGTACTCTTTTGGCAGCTGAAGTAACACACTTCTTTCCTTCCAGAGTAGAAGGAAAAAGATTATCATGTTATTAGATATCAAAAATAGAATTAGGTTAAAACTTTTGGCTTTGACCTCATTAATTGTTGAGTATAGTCAGAATGTGATATCTTATTAAATACCATCATTTACATTTATTAATCTTCTGTATTCACTAACTTTTTGCATGGTACCAAATCATATACACTATCCCTACATGGTTTGGATATGTTGGAACTTATCTAAATTTAATACCTTTGTTGAATATTTGGAATGGTTTGGTTTGACTGTCTCATATTCAGCAAACTTGCTTTTGTTAGCCAACTATTTTCTAAATTCCTTCATAAACAGTAGTTATGCAGACCTGGTCATTGGAATGAAATGATCATTCCAGATTGCCATACAAATCATTCGTAGGTCTTCAACCAATATTTGGCTGAAAATGCTTCAAAATGATTTGGGACTAAATAAACCTTTTAACATAAGGAAAAAATATTGGTAGCTAAAGAAGGATACTAACACCTAGTGATTAGTGCTTAAGGAAAGAAGGATTACCAAAAGGTTAGGGTTAGGGGATTATTCCCTATCTTTAAAACTGATGTTGAGGATGCTATAACATAGATGAAGTTCCTCTAATTCACCAAGAACTGTTTTCTTGCAGAGTACCTCAAATCACTTGTTCACCCACCAATACAAGTTCTTAAATACTTCTATTTCACCAAACATTTCTGGTTCACAAGCATCAATAATACTTTAATTTTTTTTTTTTAATAATGTTCGCCTCCTTCTGTGTTAGCTCTCAGAAGTATAAATAATGTGTACAGTTTTCTTCTTTCTTCAAAAGGTCAGACCTCATTTCTCTTCCTATTTATCTTAGTCGAACATCTAACTAAACCACACTTAATTCAAAATCAGTGTTAATCATATTAATCTCTTATAACATACACATTCATTTCAGCTGGACTATAATAAGTTATGCAATCTATGTTTCTAAAACAACCATATCTTAAAAAGCAACTGTTATGAAGTTTGAATAGGACTGCATATGGATTTGAATCTAATAAGTATTGTATATTAATATGAGAATCTAATAGGCAGTGATAGAATGTCTTGAGGTATTTGTTCTAGTTTCTTGTATTCTGAGTTCAATTATTGGCAAGGTCAACTTTCATTTCCTTCCTTCCATCAATAAGTACCTGTCTAAGGTGGTGGACTATCAGAACCATTATAGCATCAGAGTGGATGTTTTACTCTGTTTCAGTTCTTTTCATTCTGAATTCAAATTCTGCTTCACCCTACTTGAATGTCAGCCTTTATCCATCACTCAGTTTAACAGCATTGCCTGGCTCTTAGCAGATAGAAGGTATAGCCTATTGGTTTTACTTCAACATGATAATGATATTGATACATTTGTCAAATATTATGGGATGGAAAGCAACTTGGATAGGATTAAAACCCAGAACATACATGTATGGACCAAAATTCTATAAAACTTTTTTGCCTGAATGTACCGGTTCTCACTATGTTTATGTCTCACACACACACACACACACACACACACACACACACACGCACACAAACACACACACACACACACACACACACACACACACACACACCTGGCTTTTTTGTACAGCTTCTGTCTAATAAAGTTCACTCATAAGCCTCTGATCAGCTCTAACTTAGACAAATAATGCAGAAGGCGCTTGTCCAAAGTGCCATGCAATGACATTAAATCCAGACCATGTGATTATGAAGCAAACTACTTAACCTGCACCATACTACATCACTCTTCAATATTAATCAAGTCTATTGTTCGATATGTGGAATAAAATATAGGATCACACACTAAAATGATCAAATGGAAAATGGAACAGAGATATATGTCAGAAGGAAAAAAGGAAAAAGCAAAAGCTACTTTAAATGCTCTCTTGTCTCCTAACATAAAACATAACTGAAATTCCTAGTGAGCTGCCATTCAAGCAGAGGTAATTAGATTTGAAGATTATGTTCTTTAACGGTGCAAAAAAAAAAGATTCGACTGAAATAAATCTTTTGTCAAAATCAGATTCTGAGAGCACAAATTGGACATTGGTGGCTAACATTAATTAATGATTGCTATACTGTTATTAAAAATGGATTTATTCCTACTTTCGTATAGCCTTGCCTTACTTTCTGAGTCATTGACTCAGCAGGTTGCTTTTAACAGTATTGAACAGTCATTTCCTTTACTGCTTTTATTGATCTGTAATTATATCATATATTACCAGTTTGAACTGAAACAACATCCATTACAGAAGAACTTACCTCCTAATGTTGTGGAAATATGATGTGAATCCATGCAATTAAAAGTAGGGGATAGTGGTGCGTAAACACAATATCAATTCTTCAAGATAAAATGAAAATGGAGTAGTTTGGTTGAGTGGGGGAGAGAGAGAGAGAGACAGACAGACAGGCAGGCAGACAGAAGAGAGAGAGTGTATGTGTGTGTGTTGAAAGAACTTAACCCACATGTATGCATAAAAATCAAGTCCGTGTGATGTAATTTCTTGAGATTTATAACCAGAAGCAGTGATAAATGGTGAAAAAGAAATCGTCAATCTACAACTTATTGGCATTTTTAGTTAATATCTAGAAGATTAAAGAATATCAGTCTTTTGAACATCAATGGAAATTGTGTTTCTTTTTCTTGGGGAGATCTTTTATTTGTTTTTTTCTTTCTTATTACTTTTATCATTAGATTGATTCTATTTATCATGACTTTGGTAAGCAATAGAACTTGTTAGCAGAAACAAAACAAGAATAAAATTATGATTGAGCGACAATAAATTTCAGTGCTGACTTTAAAAAAAATTTAATTGGTAATATTTCTTTATACATTAACATTTTTTTAAACAAACAGAAAATATATTTAAAATATGTATAAGCTGACATAATACTTTTCAAAAACGAGAGGGTCTATTTAAAGGTGTGTTTGTGTGTTCTTTGTGTGTGTGTGTGTGTGTGTGTGTGTGTGTGTGTGTGTGTGTGTGTGTATGTGTGTGTGTGTATATGTGTGTGTGTGTGTGTGTGTGTGTGATATTCTTACGTGACAGAACCAACAAACAAAATAATAACATAGGCTTTTATATATACATATGTATGTATGGGCATATGTATTTGTGTGTGTATACATACATTGGTAAGGGATGTTGGTATTTAACAAAAACATATTGTAGCATAAGGTCATGTTCTTTTACATTCTATTTATATTACTTGAAGAAGCTTGGTTTCCAACCATATGGTTCAGGGTTCAATCCCATTGTGATGCACCTTGGGCAAGTGTCTTCTACTAAAACGTTGGGCTGTCCAGAGCCTTGTGGGAGGATTTGATAGATGGAAACTGAAAGAAGCCCATCATACACACACACACACACACACACACACACACACACACACACACATACATATATATATATACGAAGGGAAGTCAAAAAATATTTTTATTATTGTTGCACTGCCTTCTGTACATGAGTGCTTATAGTTAGTACTATTGTGGCCACATGATCGAAATTTGAGTTTGATTGAGCCATTTTTTTCTTTCTGGCTTTACAGTGTAAGCATGGCTGCTTCACTAGCAATGTGCACCAAAGAAGAACAAAAAGCAGTGATCCGATTTGTCTGGTCAAAAAGTGTGTCAGGTGCTGAAATTCATCAGAGGCTTTTAGCATAATACAGGAACAGAGCACTACTGTGTAGAAGTGTGTATGAGTGAGTCGAGAAGTTTAAAAGTGGCTGGACCAGCATGATACATGAAGAGGGAGCAGGATGCCCATCAACCTCCACCACTGATGAAAAGATTCAGCTAGCTCAAGGGATGGTAATGGTGAATCAGTTCACCATTACAATCTCTTGGATCGCTGCTCTTTGTTCTTCTTTGGTGCATGTTGCTAGTGGAGCAGCTTTGCTTACACGGTGAAGCTGAAAGAAAAATGGCATGATCAAACTCAAACTTCGATCATATGATGACAATAGTACCAACTATAAGCATGCATGCACAGAAGGCAGTGTGACAATAATAAAGTTCTGGTATGGTGAAAGTGTGGATAATTTTTGACTTCTCCTTGTGTATATGTGCATGTGTGTGTGTGTTGGCAAAAGAGGCCGATAGAATTCTTTTATTCTTTTATTCATTTACTTGCTTCAGTCATGCTGGAGCACTGTCTTTAATTGAACAAATCAACCCAGGACTTATTCCTTATAAGCCTAGTACTAATTTTATTGGTCTCTTTTGCTGAACTGCTAAGTTACAGAGATGTAAACACACCAACATCAGTTGTCAAGCGATGGTGGGGGGGATAAACACAGACAAACAAATACCTACCTACATACATACATACATACATACATATATATATATATATATATATATATACATACATACATATATATATATATATATATATATATATATATATATATGCAAAACAGGCTTCTTTCAGTTTCCGTCTACCAAATCCACTCACAAGGCTTTGGTCGACCTGAGGCTATAGTAGAAGACACTTACCCAAGGTGTCATGCAGAGGAACAGAACCTGGAACCATGTGGTTAAGAAGCAAGCTTCTTATCACACAGCCACTCCTGTGTGATTAAGTACTAGGCTTAATTAATTAAAAAATGTCCTGAGGTCGATTATTTTGACTAAAACCCTTCAAGGTGGTGCTCCAGCATGGCCACAGTCAAATGACTGAAACAAATAAAAGGAAAAAGGAGTATTCCATTCACATCCAGCCTGAATTAGTATTTGACTTAGTACTTGACTAATACTCTATTTTAATAACTCTCAGAAGGAGAAAAGGCAAAGTTTATTTTAGTGGGATTGAAACTCAAATCATAGAGAGAGAGACATATTTAAACATCACTGGACCATTTTGTCCAATGTTTCATTGATTCTGCCAATCCATCAACAAATACCAGACAAAACACTCCAGAAGATGTGACCCCCCCCCCCCCCAGCATGATCACGGCCCATGACTGAAAGCAATAAAAGATACATACAAATATGTACAGATGTATGTATTTAAATGTTTGTAATTATAACTTCATGCATTTGCAACAAACACTAACTCTTTCCTACTCTATTTCAAGATGTGCATTTGTATGTATGCACATGTTGGAGTGTCTGTGTGTGTGCTTGAGCTTTGTGTGTGTTTGAATTTAATAATTTTATCAATGATTAAAATTTTTTCCCAGATTTTCTTATTAACAATTTATGTTTAGATATCGCTTTAGTTGAAAGGTAATCTCAAATCACTTCGTTTTGTTAGTTGGTTCTATCACTCTATAGAAATGTTATGTTTGTAGGTGGCAACAGATGTGATTATAGAAAGACATTGAGTGATCATTTGAGGTAGGTGAAAATCACTAAAAAAAAAAAGAAAACACTCACACACATACACGTACATATGTACGTATGTATGTATATATGTATGCATGTATATATTTATGTATGTATACAGATATCGGTTATATCATAAATTTATGCATTTCTAAAATGTATTAAAGGATTCATTTTAAGCCCAAGTAACAGGTTTTCTTTAATGATGGACATCTAGTGAATATCTAACAAATACTTGTTTTAAGTGAAATGGTGTCTGAATGTCATGATAGCATAAATTTTGCATGAGTTTGAGTGAAAAACCTGATCATGCTGATTCGACTTCATCACTACTATTAATAATATTGCTGCACAAAACAAAATGTAGTTTAAAAAATGATTGATAAAATTCCCTTCAAATGACAGAAAGCTTGTTCTTATAGAAAATTTTAGAAAATTTTGGAGAGCATTTACATGTACAGAAAACTTGACTATTATCCTCAGATATGAAATATTTTAAATTAAAATTTAATAAAGAAAACCATTAAGTATTGAACATTGCTTTTCCTCCCTCAAACACATTAATGTGATTGAATCAATATATTAATCTTGTGAATTTTGCAGATACAATTTTTTTTTTTTAAATCTAAAAAGTGAAAGAAAGCAAAATGTTTTTCTGTCTCAATGAAAAAGAAAATTAAAATGACAAAACCATTGCAATGACTCAAATTAGCATTCTAGTTTTTTCAATAATTCCTGACAATATATCCTGAAAAATGATTTTTTGATAATTCATTAATTGGAACCTCTTAAGTTAGAATCATGAATAAATCTTTAAAAACTAAATTGATTAGTTCAGTTTCAGAAATAAATTCTCTTCACATTAAATTAGAATCTACATAGAGGAAAATCACAACAATCTTAATATTTTCTTTCCATTTCCCCAAGAAACAAAGATTATTTACAAGTGAAAACTGTGAGACTTGAAATTTTTCTACTCTTTTTGCATATAAACACATTTTCTAGCCTATTTGAAACAACAACAAAGAAGTATAAATGCAATACAAGGCTTATATCAAAAGTAATACAAAGTAGGCCATAACATTTTTATTATCTCATTTAGGTCATTTAAATTGCACGTGTTGGTATGTAACTTTGTAACTTTTCCTCCATAGTAACTCCTTTTTCTGCCCCTTTTCACTGCTTGCAGATAATGGGCCCAAAGAAGAAGCATTGTGCCCTCATTGAGTTCTGATGAAGAAGGAGTGCAGGCTGTCTGAAATCCACAGAAGGCCACATGTTGTTTATGGGAATAAGACCATTAGCAATAGCATTGTGCACAAATTCTTTTATCTTTTATCTTTTACTTGTTTCAGTCATGAGGGTGTGTGGCTTAGTGGTTAGGGCATTTGACTCCCGATTGTAAGGTTGTAAGTTCAATTCCTGGCAATGTGTTATGTACTTGAGCAAGACACTTTATTTCACATTGCTCCAGTCCACTCAGCTGGCAAAAATGAATTGTACCTGTATTTCAAATGGCCAGCCTTGTCACACTGTGTCATGCTGAATCTCCCTGAGAACTATGTTAGGGGTACACGTGTCTGTGGATTGCTCAGCCACTTGCATGTTAATTTCATGAGCAAGCTGTTCCATTGATCGGATCAGCTGGGACCTTCAACCAATAGAGTGCTCCTTGTTTCAGTCATTAGACTGGAGCCATGCTTTTTAGTTGGATGTATCAACCTCAGTACTTTTTTAGTTTTTAAGCCTGATACTTATTCTACCAGTCTCTTTGTCAAACTGCCAAGTTACAGGCATGTAAACACATCAACACCAGTTGTCAAGCAGTGCTGGGTGACAAACACTGACACAAAAACACACACACACATGTGCGATGGTCTTCTTTCAGTTTCCATCTACTGAATCCACTCACAAGGCTTTTGCCAGCTAGGGGCTCTAGTAGAAGACACTTGCCCAAGGTGCCATGCAGTGGAACTGAACTCAGGACTATGTGGTTGGGAAGCAAGCTTCTTAGCACTCAGCCACACTTGCGCCTGTTAGTTTTCTAAAAATATGGAATGCTTCATGAATCTGCATGATAAAAATGTTTAAAGAAAGACAAACTAGCAGTACAAACAAGCCATGTAATGGGAAACCACCAAGTGTGACCATTGACATGAATCACCATTGAGTGGATGAGATGATTCATGTGGACAAAAGAAGTACAATCCATGAGCTTGCTGCACAACTGAGCTGTAGTCACAGAACAGTCTAGAAGGTGATGGAAGAATTTGGGTAACAGAAAGTATATGCAACGTGGGTACCAAGGTAGTTGATACCCAATTTGAAAGATAGAACAGTGGAAGTTTGCTTTAATCTGCTGGAAGAGGTTGAAACCAATGAAGACATCTTGTTTTTTTTTTTTGTGATTGGTTGACAGGGGATGAAACATGGTGCATATCTTCCTGATCCAGAAATGAAAGCTTAATCCATGGAAAGATGTTACATCTCTCCACCAAGGCCTAAGAAGGTCAAAAGCCAGTGATTGGCACGAAGTCGTGGTGACTGTTTAAGAGAATGACATGAACGTTATTCTCCTTGATATTCTGGAATGTGTTTGTGTGCATTGAAACACTCAAAAAGCATAGGAAAACCATCAGGGAAAAGAGACTAGACAAGAATCTGAAAAAACATTTCTTCACCATGACAATATGTGATCAAACACATATTCAGCAACAAATCAAGCAATTGATAAATTGGGCTGGTCAGTGTTTCCCCTTCAACCACAAAGCATAGATCAGGGGCCCTCTAATTTCTGCCTGTTTTGTCCAATGAAGGATTGTTTTAGGAAGCAAAGATTTCATGACACAAATGAGGTAAAAGTGGATGTGAAAAAAGGAACACACAGGGAGTAAACAAACTTCACAACTGAGTAAGGGAAGACTGGTGGATGACTGGCAGTGGGAGCATGTATGAGTGTGAATCTAGATTTTAAAAAATGTAAGTGTGTGATGTTGCATTTGTATGTTTAAAAAGCAAGAGCGAAAGTAAATAAACAGGAATATATATATATAATATAGAAAAGAAATTAAGACTACAGTTAAGCAGGGTTTACGAGAGTCATTTGAAGCCAAACAACAGAAAAACATAAAGATAATAGATGATTCAAAATAGATGTTTAGGGTTGAAAAAAGACTGCATAGCAATAAAAACAGAGACAACATGATAGCGAATAAAATAATTTGTAGTTTTATTTATTGTTTTGTACTCCATTGGCACACTCTGTCTACTTGATTGGTAAAAACATCTTTGGGTTTTATTCTTTTTTTACTTTTCATCACTACCACTCAAACAGATTTGATTCTGCTGTTACTTTTATTATTATTGGAATCACCCTTATTTTGGTTTGCTAATGTTGCTCATACTATTATTATGGCCTTACTTTTGTATTTGTTTTTGTGTCACTACCACAGTATGTGCAGCTCAGAAACTTACGAACTGACTAGTGAAGAAAAATTGACATGGTATATGTGAGGGATTCAGAAAAATCCAACAACTTGCAACCCTTGGTCGGCCACTGTGTTGATGATCATCAGTGCTGTTTGTAGCATTGTATTGTTCTCTTAGCCACTCAATTGTCCAAATACTGCAGTTTCAAGTCATTAGCCATGACCCATGGACGTTGACCAGTATGGAGACAGCTGATTGCTTACTTCCCCTGATTCCATGTCAGTTTTGGCATGCTTGCTGTGTTCAGGAAACAAATGACAGGCTTTTAGATTTAGGTCTTTTACACCTAATGAGTTAACATTTCGAACATGCATCATGCTTTTCATAAAGTTCCATTCGTGAGCATTACCATGTTGACGAAAAGTGATCGAGTTCGAACCCTACATGTAATCCTTGTGTTTTCAAAAGTGGTGTTGTGGGTCAGTGAAACCTTCCTGATGACATATACCTAGAAATGTGATAAAATCCATATAATCTCAATATCGTATATGGAGGTAATGGTGTCAATAAGATCCAAAGGTGTCAGGTAATGCTGAGTAAGTGCTATGGACAGACTATAGTTAAGCTCCAGGTTCAGTGATTATGTGAATGAGGAGTCCAGCGTAGGTCATATATCAGCATGTGCATATATAAAAAATTTTCAGAATGAGATGAAAATCCAAGGGTGTGAAAGATTTTAGAACATTTATAAATAGAAGGTCTTACAGCTGTTTTCAGGATATTTTATATATCCCTTCATCGGAGACGGTGTGAGAAAATGGTTAAGCAATAGTTATTTTATCTAAAATATATAAAATATCCCGGAAACAGCAGTAAGACCTTCTATATATAAATGTTCTAAAATCTTTCACAGCCTTGGATTTTTATCTCATTCTGAAAATTTTTTTGTATATATATGTGTGTGTGTATATATATATATATATATATATATATATATATATATATATATATATATATATATATATATATATGTTCAAGATGCAATAGAATTGAGGTATTTTAATAACAAAGACACCAAAGTAGAGTTCAAAGACAGCATACCCTTGTATCAACAGTGTGAACAGATACTCATGTACTTATTAAAGTATACACCTTCCAGTTATGCATACATCCAGAAGTATAGACCAAATACATTCAACATATATGTAAAATCACACAAGTGATATGCAGTCCATGGTCTACCATAAGGTCAAAATCCAGCACAGAGAAGGTTCTGAGTGTGATGTAGTATAAATAATAACACTAATGGGCTGAGGCTCACTACAGCTGTTTAAGGCATGTTGTTTATTGATGAACAAATCATTTATGTAATGTGAAAAAATAAAAACGTTTTCTCCTTGATTTTAATTCACCTGAAGCAAAAGTTTTTATACATGATGTAATTGCGAAGAACTTAACTTGAAACAGCTGAAGTGAACTTCAGCCCATTTGTGTTATTATTTATATACACGTACATGTGTGTGTGTGTGTGTGTGTGCGCACGTGTGCGTGTGTGTGTGTGTGTGTGTGTGTGTATGCATGTGTGTATGAACAGGAAAAATAAGGATAAACATTAGTTTATTTTAAAGTTCCTATGTATGTTTTACCATTATGTTTATTTGGAACCCTATGATGGAATTTCCAAAGGCATATTGATGCTCATTCACTCCAGAACCTGTACAATAAAGTGTTCTCTTTAATATAAACTTGTGTTTATCATTATTTTTTCCTACATTCATGAACTGCCAAATGTATTCTTTTCTACTTTAGGCACAAGGCCTGAAATTTTGGGGGAGGGGGCCAGTCGATTAGATCGACCTCAAAACGATGAAAGGTAAGGCTGACCTTGGCAGAATTTGAACTCAGAAAGTAAAGACAGACAAAATACCATTAAGCATTTCACCCAGCATGAAAACGTTTCTGCCAGCTCACCACCTTGAACTGTCAAATATATTACTTGACAAATCCAGCTGATACTTCTGTTATAATGATACTAGAGAATAAGATGGGTTTCATAGAAAAAGTTAAAATATCAACTAGAACAAAACCTACAGAATAATAAAGCCAGGAACAAACAATTTTGTTCAACTTCCATTTTGGTATGAAATTAGCATCTAATATAACTATAAATTTCTTAAGACTAATTAGAAAGCATTTCTCTACCAACCTCACTCACCCCAATATTTTTGATAACAATAATTTAAAAGTTAATTGTCTCTGTACAGTCAACAATGTAAACTGATAGAAATATACAATATAATTAACTGTGCACTTAAAGGTTAGGTCAGGGCCTTCTCCAAAACAAAACTACAACAGTTCAATAGCTTGCACACTAAATGATTATGAGCTAAAATACTATCAAAAAGTTTTAGTGAAAATAATTATTCTGTCAAAATGTGTTTCTCCACTGACAAATTTTTCATACTGGAAAAATTTCTAACTTTAGCTGTGACTAAAATCAACCATGTATCTGGCGTTATTTGAGTTCAAATGGAAACGGTCCTTATTGAACAGTATAAAATCCATTTTAGTGCACTATTCCAGTAGATGTGGACTTGAAATTTCTTAATAAAAAACGAAATTCATTACAAGGAACATTGTTGGTAAAGACATACCATAAATTATGGAGTCTTTAACTGCTTCAGTCTATCCATCTGTCTCTCTTTGTCATCATGTTTTTCTGGCCCTAATTTGTAAATATGTCCCAAAATTTCATTTTTGAAAGTTTGTTGGCCATCTGAAATACTGTAATTTGTTGTTGTTATCATGATTGTTGACAACATCATCAACATTGCCCTCAACACTGCCATCACACCTATCACCTTTCCCTCCATTGCTGCCACTGACTCTGCTGCTGCTGCCTCTGACTCCACCATCATCATCATCATCATCATCTTCATCATCATCATCATCATCATGTCTGCTTTTTCCATGCTGGTAGGATTACATGAAACTTATTGAGTCAGGGTTCTCCAACCAAATGTTCTCCTTGTTGTCCACCCTTACTTATTTCCAAGTGAGGTACATGGTACTCCTGTCCTTTGAATTGATTACTGACAAACTATTTAATGACTAGGCATGTTTTAATGGTAGACATAAACAATGACACTACCTATATGATGACATAAATCCCAAAGGAGAAAACAAACACACATATTTCTACATATATGATGGGCTTCTGTGCAGTTTCTGTCAACCAGTTTCAATTACAAGGCAATGATCAGCTTGCTGCTATACTTGAAGATACTTATCAAAGATGCCACAGATCAAGAACAGACTAAAAATCAAAGATGCCACAGATCAAGAACAGACTAAGAAGCAAACTTCTTAACCATGCAGCTATACCTACTTCTTCTCCCTATATTTCGAATTCATATCTTACTAAAGAGGTAGCTGTGCTTTTCATTACCCTTCATTCATTAAAATAGATACCAGTAATATACTTAAGTAATTTTCAACAAATTTCTTGTTAATTTTTATCAAAACTGGACTCAAGTCTATTCAAAATAAGTCAATACTTTCACTATTAAACACCTGATTTGAAAATATATTTTTAATTTCAATGCTTGTTTGCCTCACCTTTTCAGACAATCATTTCTTTGAAAGAAATTGAATTATACACTGCATCAATGTAATCCATCTAAAGCTATCCTCTCTTCTTTAGTACAAGTAAAGTCTATAATAGCAGGGAACCAACACTCTATTGTCAGCTTGGGGAAAACAAAACTAAGAAATAAAGCAGAATGAACTAAATATTTATCACAGACATGCACACAAACACCAAATACATTCATATGTGCATGCACACACACACACACACACACACACACACACATGCATGTATGTATATAAATGTTTATATCTCTCTCTATATATATATAAATAAATATACATACACATATATATAAACAAATATACATACATATATATATGTATGTATTTATATGTATATAAGACTTCACTGTATTGTCATTGATAATATTGCTTCCAGCAACATTACAGCCACAAAACAGAATATTTCTGATTTCCGATTTAATAAATAATTGAACAATAACAGCAGCCACAACCATAGCAATAACAACAGCAACTATATCAATGACAAAAAGAGCCAAAACTATTGCAATAATAACAAGAAAAATACTGGCAGCTTCAACAGTGGGCGACACTAACAACTACAAACAAAAACTACAGCAACAATCACTACTACTGCAATAACAACAACAGTAACAATAACAACTTGCAGCAGAAGCAACATCAACAAAAACAGTCCCAAAACACCTGCAAAAACAGTAAAAACAGTTCAACTAAGCAAAAAGAAGAGACAAAAAAAAACCCCATCCACAAATGTAATAGTAACAGCAATTATATCAGCAGTGACAGCAGCATCAACTACAAAAGAAACAGAACACAGACTGTAACAGCATCGACAATAACAACAGCAGCAATAATAGTGCCAAACCACAACACATATATATACACACAAAAGCAGTGAATGATCCTCAACCACCAAAATAAATGGGAAAAGAAGAGAGAGAGGAAGAGAGGGTATGTTGGAGAAAATCAGTAAAAGAATGGATTGATTGAGAGAAATCAAATTTGCAAGCTGTCTAACAAGTATTAGTAAACATAAAGAGGAGGTAGTGTGTACTTGTTAGAATGTAAGCTTAGATTGAATTTTCTGTGTGGCATTGAAATAATTTTAGGCCAGTATTTTTGCTGATTTCAAAAGGAGTGTACAAACAGAAAACATATATTGTATTGGCAATCTGATTAATGAGCTTTCAGTTCTTAATTAGGTGTGAAATGTTTGCAAAAATAATAACTTACATTTACCCAGCAGTGATGCTTGGATATTAACCCTTACTCTCAATAGAAGGAAATACAAAAAAAAAGAGTTTAAAAAAATAAAGGAGAAGGGCTGTAGAAGTGCTGTAGAAATGAGCTAAAAATGTTTTGAAGATGTTAATGTTAGAATAAGTGGTAACTACATTAGCAAGCATCCACTTGATTGAATAACTGTCTTTCTTCAAGTTCCAAGTTGTTTTTATTGCTACTGTTTAGCTTGTAGGAAAAATTCTGATCCAGTAGACCTAGGATCTATTTCCAGTTTATGTGAAAGGAACATTTAGACACCCATCCCCTCAGCTGACTTGAAGCAGTAATTTTGGCAAGTGCTGATAACCTGTCATGCCTCGAAATACCAAAGCAACAATGAAATCTAAAATCCAGAAGCTGCAATGACAGTGGATGAAGATTGAAACACTTTGCTTGCTCTAATTGTCTGGGATACTCGGCTATGGAATCAATGCAATCTTACTCTTAAGACCAAGATGAAACTGATGTACACCATGCTAAACAAAACAATGTAGGTAACCTTCATCCCTACCAGCTTGCAGATACTACAATGGCCTATGGGGTCACCTGTGCACCCACAAGAAGTTGGATTAGAGGGACAATCATCCTTGATCCTTCAACAAATTGCATTAATGATCTAAAGTATCCTTTCCTTTTTAGGGGAGCAAATGTGATTGTAATTTCACTGCTTTTTATAGCAATTTGAGCAACAATAGTAGGGATATCTTTACTGGATCATATAGAGGTACTCTTGTTAACTCCTACAGAGGCACACAAGTATTGGTGTTGAGATGAAAACATTACGGATTCAGCTGTTAATGGTTAGACCGGTGGCAATGGTGGTGTGGCTGGGAAGTATTAAAGAAAGATGGTTGTAACAGTGGTGATAGTGACTGAGATTTGCATTTTTGTTGTGATCGTTTAGCCCCATGTCAACCCTAATAAGGACAGGAATGGTGGGGAGATGAACGGTGATGACTGAAACTGCATAGTTGTGCGTATAGAAGTAAGGATAGTTGTAGTCATTCAGCCCAACATTAAAAGACAAGCCATATGATTAATGATGCTCCAATTAGGCCCATTCAGTTTTCTTCCTGACAAATGATCAAGGACTACTTCATCCAGTTAGATCCACCTTTGACGTTGGTAGGGTATAATACTGACCTATGTTTCTGGAGTTCTTTGACACTTGATATAACTTTATAGTCTTTTTTGGCAATAAAGTAAAAATATACACCTTCTTTCTGAACAGCTTAATTCAAATTAATCAATTAAACAAGCTATGCTTACAATTACACCTTGTATTCCTATGCTTGTCACCACTGCCATCAGTCTAAACATCAACAAGTAAGCCAGTAATGTTTACACCTTCAAAACCAATAATGGTGTGCTTCTGTAGAAGTTAACAAGAATACATCTATCATCATCATCATCCTCATCATTTAACGTCTGTTGTCCATGCTGGTATGGGTTGGATGGTTTGACCAGGGCTGGCAAGCTGGAAGGCTGCACGAGACTCCAGTCTGATTTGGCATGGTTTCTACAGCTGGATGCCTTTCTTAACACCACTATATGATCTAATATAGATCAATAGTCTAGTCAAAAGAGATATCTATTTTTAATTTACTTAGAACAGTGGTTCTCAACCATTTTTTGCCTATGGACCTCTTTGATTACTATTTTACTTAGATGTACCCATCCAGCCATTTGATGCTTAAAAATCCTATTATATCTTTATAATTAAATATTATGAGGAATTGTATTAAAAGATTGTAAAAATATTTTTGTGTACTGTAGAAGTATAACCATAGATTTGAACAAAATCATATGTGGACCCTAAAGGATCATATGGACCCTGGTTGAGAACCATTGATTTAGAATAACAATAGAAGTTGTAAACGAGATGACAAAAGTGTTGATGCATGGTTGTCTGACCTAAAATACCAGCAAAACTTCCATGTATAACAAACTATCATGATAAAAAAGACACAGAAGGTTATATTGGCTAATATAAGCTTGGCAACACTATATTTAAAAATTAAACTGGATGATCATGGATGAAATACCATGAGCCTTTGTCAGAACTGACTTGGGTTTAAACAACAGCAACATTAATCATAGCAACAGAAACTGAGGAACTGAGCATAGACTTAAAGGATTGTGATCAGGAAGACAGAAAAACAAAAGAACAAACTCTTTATTTAAAATCATTTCTCATCTTTGCTCAAACAAGCTGCCTCAATAGTTTATTCTAGTGAGAGAGTTTGTATGGATGGATTCAATATGTATTCAGTTCTGGAAGTCTGTGTTTAAAGGATAACAATGATGAAAGACTGTGTTAGGTATACCTGTGTGTGTGCGTATGTGTGTGTGTGTGTATGTGTGTGTGTGCATGCGTGCATGCGTGTGTGTGTGTGTATTCAGTTTTCAATTAAAAAAACACTGGTGTTGTAAACACTATCGACAACACATAATGTTATGTGTTTTGCTTGTTTACCAGTTCACTGCAGCACAGCATTCTGGGAATGAGGCCATCATAACACTGGGTGTTAAAACACCTGAAAGTCATAAACAGGTGAGACAACTTACTTCCAGTCCCAGCCAGGAGTGATGGCTATTTTGCCAGTTTTTGTGATTTATCAACACCATGCAATTGAATCAAATCAGGTTCAAACTGAATCACCAGTCAATGGCTACATGCAAATAATGAAAGAACCATTTGTTGGTATGCCACAACAATGCATATGTAAGATTAAATATAATAATGTATTTCAGGTGTCTTAACCTCCAGCTCTTTGAGGGATTCCTCTGTTGTGTTTCACTCTCATAGGACATACGTTAAATGTTCATAACTGCAAGTTACACAGCTCACTTTCTGAGTACAACGCTGTACCATTCTTAGTACCATTCTGCTGTGTGTAACAGTAACACCCCTTTTAAGGCTGCCAGCTCATTCATCTCTCCTCTCATGATTTTCGTGTAGTTGCATGAGACTTCCTTTGAGAGTTTTATATACATATCAGGATACCAAATCAGCAACCCAATACAACTATCACATTACTTCTCAAAATGTTTTGGCCTTTTGCATCCTTCCACAATTCTTGCATTTTACCTCAGTTGAGGACTTGATACAATTTTTGTGTTCTATCTCCGATGGCTAGCATTGCCAGTAATAGGCTGCACCACTTCTCCTATGAGTCCAGCATTGGTGTCATGCCTAGCCTTGATATGGTTGTGCCATCACTGTTAGACATCCTTGCAGACTCAGCATGAACCATTGTTCCAGGTGTTGTGCTCGAATCTGGTTCTGGTTCCCATGTGTTCAGTGGGGCCAGTTGCTCAACTGCAGTGGGTGATCCTCCTTCTTAATCCATGCAGTATTCTTTCTGGCATGTATCACATATTTTGCCTTGGATGCAGCCTTGTTGAACATGGTTTTGTGTATCACATCCTCACCTGTTTCAAAGAATGGTTTTACAGCAACCCTCAATGGTCTTTTCATTAACTTTTTGGTAGGTGATAATTTTCAGACATGCAAGGCACTCCAATGGTTGCACAGAAATTTTGTTCAAGTAGTTGCCAAACCTCCCTGTCTGTGGATCAAAATGCTTCAGTGCAGTTTTCCCAGTTTGTACGGCCATTTCAGTGGTGCCATTAGATACCGGACTGTAAGCAGGTGTCTTGATATTTCTGCAACCCACTGATGGCAACATACTCATTAAGGCAACAAATTCCAGCCCATAGTCGGATACTAAAGCTGTGGCCACACCAAAACAAGTGAAGACCTCCAGCAGCTTGTTTTTTTACCACCTCAGTTGAGTGATTAGGACAAAAGAATGCCTCGATCCATGTTGAATAGGCATCTACAATTAAGAATATGTTACCAATGTTTAGAACATATGCCCAGTCCTTATGCACATGTTTGCAGGGCCCAGAAATAGACCATGAATCATTTGCCTTTACTATATTTAACCTAAATCTCTGGCAACTATTGCAAGATTTGACAAACTTCTCCATGGAGTAAGCCAACCCAGGCCCCTAAAAACAGAGTCATGCCTTCTTAATTGTTTGCTGAATGTCCATGTGTGTCTTGTGTATTTTAGCTAACACTGTGGCTCTATATGGTGATGGAATAAACAAACGATTTTTATGATATATTAAGTCATTTTTGCATGTTAGAAAATCCTTCTCTCTGACAAATGCACGCTCAAGATTTGAGACCAATCTCCAATTTTGCTGTAAAATTCTTTCCTTTATTTTGTTATATAATGTGTTTGCATTTAGTTGTTTTCGGATACCTTCCATCATTACAGGATTGATTTCTTGCTACACACTGTCGCATTTGTCTAAATGCAAAGCAAAGAAAATTATATCACCAGCGTTATTCACATTATACCTCAATCAAGAGAGGGCATTGACATGTGGAGTACTTTTACCTGGAACATACTTAACGACGAAGTCATACTATGACAGGATCAAACTCCACCTGGCTATTTTTTGTGAAGCACGTTGAGATACATCTAAATTCTTTGCAAACAGGGTTTTTAAAGGCTAGTGATCTATTTCCAGATAAAACTGCTTTCCTAGAAGGAAATGGCACAGTCCATCTACGCACTATACCACTGCATAAGTCTCTCTTTCTCTGTTTGACCAATTTCATTGTACCTGACGAAAGGTGTGGCTTATGAATGCTACTGTGTATCCTTCCTGGGATAACACCCCAGCTGCTGCAATCAAAGATGCATCTACAGTGAGAGTGCTCATATTCTCCATTGAGTACAGTTGCAAAACTGGAGCCTCCAAAAGATGACTGATAAGCATACGGAAGGGAAGGCCTTATCATGTTCTTTACCCCATTTAAATTCTTTAGATCTATCTGATAAGAGTGGTTCTACTTTTTCAGCATACACCAGGACAAATCTTCTGTAGTAATTCGTCAAACCCAATATTTTGTCAACATCTTCCTTCGATTTTGGTACTTGTATGTCCTTTAGTGTTGCTACCAATTCCTGAGATGGAGAAATACCCTCTTCAGACATGTTCATTCCTGGGAAATTCAAATTTCTTCTTCTGGTCAATGACTTTCCTTTATTAATAGAGAACTGTGCCTTGGTTAGCCTTGCAACTACCACATTTTCTCTGCTCGTCAATTTTGCTTCACTACGAGCATAGATGAGGATATCATCTTGGTATACCCTGACTCCTTCGATCCCTTTTAGTAGAGTTTCCATGCAGTTCTGAAATCTGCTAACTAAGTAGAGATCATTGGTTGTATCAATAGTGTAAATACACCTTGCTTCCACTGCTAAAGGTATTTGCCAATACACATGCTTTGAATCGAGAGTGGAGAAAAATTTTGCACCTGACACACCAGAAAAAATAGTGTTGATTGATGGCCTGAGAAAAGAACGGGTGTTAATATGTACCTTTCAGCGAGCCACACAATTGACGCACATGTGAAGTAATCCATTTTTTTTTTCTCAGCCATATCACAGGTGAGGCACATCTGACTCCAGAGTAATCCAACAGTGTAATGATAACCATCATTTCCAACCTCTTCAATTCATCTTTAACTTCTTTTTCCAAATGTACTGGAATGCATCTTGCTAAACTCATCATGTTATATCTCACATCAAAGCAGTTAACTCGAGCCACAAAACTTTTGACCTCTGGCAACACATCCATGTTCAAATTGAAACAAAACGAACTGCCTTTAATAATATCTTTTCTAATCAGCTCAATAGAGTATAGGCTGTCTACCACAATGAATTTTCATGATGCGGTGTTATTAACATTAAATATCACTTGGATTGATCCAACAACCTTTAGATCTGAACCTTCAAGAGTGGTTAATCTATTGTGGCATGATTCAATTGAGATACCTAACTGTAAAGCAAATGGTAACAGGACTATCGGTCAAGCCTCCCCAGTATCCACTCTCACATCTATGCTTATGTTATTTATAAAGCACTTGCAAAAACTTGTGTTATCTGCACTCTCATTGTTGTTCATGTTTAGCAACAAAATATTGACAGATCCAGTCTTGCTCAGAGATACATTTATGTTGTCCACACTGATCGTTTCTAGACAGGCAAAATTATGCAAAATGCCCTAATTTGCCACACTTATTTCCCATATGCTGGACACACACAAGCTTTGTGTGTATGCCCACGATTTTGACATTTCGTCACAACTGCTACTTGAGGTATTCTTGATGACATTAAAGTTTGTTATCATTTGTCAATTACTCACAAATAGTGTTTCTGATTCAATGGTGTATGCAAGAACAACTATTTCAGCATATTTCATTTTAGAATGTCACCGTAATTGATCCAAAATTTTAAACTTTATCTCTGCCGACAACAATCCCATGATGAAAATGAGTTTCATGATTTCTTCTTCCGGATTTTCTTTTGGTCAATTCAAATGACAGAAGGAAGCTTGAGAATTAATCCTAAGAAGGAAGTTGTTTATTGACTTATTTTCTAGTTGCTTCAGTTGCAATAATTTTAATCTGTCCACAATTAACAGTCTCTCGTTTGGCTTTATTAGTTGTTGCAACACATTCATTATTTGTTGGTTTGTTGCATTCTGAAGGCTTACCAGGAGAAGAACATCTTTTAACTTCTTTATGGCTTCAACTCCACAGGTAGAAAAAATGTTGGCTTCTTTTTGACATCTTCAATGTCATCACATTCAATTTTTGCTTCAAACTGTATCAACCAGGCATTAGCTTTTTCCAAGTTGTTCAAGTTTAAATGTTGTCATCCTCATTACCAAGTGTTGTGTTTCACACTTATAGGACATATGTTAAATGTTCATAACTGCAAGTTACACAGCTCACTTTCCAAGTACCACACTGTACCGTTCCTAGTACCATTCTGCCAGCTCGTTCACTTTTCATCTCATGATTTTCACATGGTTGCATAAGACTTCCTTTGAGAGTTTTATATTCATATCAAGATATCAAATCAGCAACCCAATGCAACTATCACATTATCTCCATCATGCAAACCAGTGAACAAGCAAAGCACATACATTGAGTACATGCGATTGATAATGTTTACAACACTAACACTACGTGTAATTCATAATTGAATTTATTCTTGAAAATGCACCGTTATAGCATACCAGAAAATGGTTTTTACATTATTTGCATATAGCCATAGGCTGACGATTCAGTTTGTCCCCAGCAGTGGTAGGCACAGCTAACCAAACAGTTAGCTTTGCTAACTGCCAATCTGCTAACTAAAACAGTAAAAAGAAATTAACGGCAGCTAACACGAAATGATAACTACTAACTTTTATCATTAATTTAGTTTTGGTTTGGTTTTTTGGCTCTAAAACCCCTAAAAACAGACCAAGCGAGCTGGAATTTTCATGTTGTAGCTTAGACATAGAGCTTTCCATAAAGGTATAAGATGGTGATCGAGGTGTATGCAAATATTTAAATGAACAAATGAAATTAGACATTAGTTTCTCAGTCAACATACACTTTATTCACTGTACAAAAAGTATTAAACAAATCAAAAAGGCACAGTATAGCACAGCTATCATGCCGAGATCAGATGGTGATCAAGGAGTACTACTCTGGTTGGGCCTTCTCCATCACCTGGCCTCCAGCCAGGTCTTCACCAAGTTCTGCACCTGTGGTTCCTATTCTCTCAGAACTGAGTGATGTTGCTGAAGAAATCACCTTCCTCATCCTCATTGCTGGTGGTGCTATTACCCTCTTCATTGGTCTCCATTAGGGCTGTCCCTACGATGGTCTCCATGGCATTCGTTACTCTGCTAACCTAGCTGTTATACGGCTCCAGCTAAGAACAGGTGAAACTTGGCATGAAAGGTAGCAGCCAGCTGGCACTTCAGGTCTTCTAGGAGGAGCCTAAACCTTTTTTGTGATGCCTGCCAGTATTGTATCTACCAGAAGACTGCAGTACAGGAGCTACCTCCTTCAACTTCATGATGGTAGCTGCTACAGTTGGCAGAAGGCACCCAAGGTAAGCCTGATCCTCCCCCTGCAGAATTACACAATGCTGCTCAGCTAGCTGCTGCTGCATCGACCAATCACATCTTGTCCCATGTACACGTAGTGAGCCAATAGCATGCCTGACAGACTCTTTAAGACATGCTAACAACAACCAAGAACAAATGTATGAATTTTGTTAGTGGACTTAGAGTTAGTGGGAGCTAATTGGTCCGCTAATGGTTTCCCAAAGTTATCAAAAACACTAATCCACTAAATGAAAAGTTAGCTTCACTAATTAGCTGTTAGCAGATTAGTGGAACCGTGCCCACCACTGTTCCCCAGTTTGTTTCATGTATGTGATGTTGATTAACCACAAAATTGGTAAACTATCAGTATCTATCACTCCTGGATGGGACTGGAGGTGAGTTGTCTTTCAGGTACTTTAATCTCCAGAGCTATAATGGAGTTGTCTACAGAGTGCTGTACTGCAGCAAAATAGCAAAACACGTATATTGAGTATGTGTGGTCAACAATATATATGTTTATATACACATATATATACATATCCATCTTTCTATGTACATTCATATACACACACATACACACACACAGAGGCACACATACAGGAGCACACAAATGCATATATTTATAAAGTATGTATAGATGCACCATATATCTGAAAAATAAAGTCCCCCCAAAACTGACATTGGTGTGTGTCAACATAGAGCAAAGTTTATGAGATTAGATAACTCGATATTTTGTAGAAAGTGAAATTTAACATTTTAGTTTGAGAGAAAAATACTTATTTTTTGAAGTTGCTGATATATTTTTGTCAGATGAAGTGTTTGACCTCAAGCATTAGATTCTATTTTTTCTACAGCATACACACTTAGGTCAAAAAAATTAGTTTATATATATGTGAGTGTATGTGTGTATTTGTGTGTGTGTGTGTGTGTGTGTGTGTATGCGTGTATACACACACATATACATATGCACACACATACACAAATATACATCTGCATAAACATTCAGTATATTGATGTTTATATTACTTCCTAGACATACACGTACATGGTTGTACAAACATGCACATATGCAGACATCAGCCACATACACTCGCATATAGGTCCATATGCACACACATGTGCTTACTCATGTGCATGCGCACGTACACACATACTCACACACACCTCAGTTTCACAGACACACATGTGCTGGCTCAGACACAAATGCCAGTTTGTCACCTCAGCATGAAGGGAACATTATTCAGAAATAGTATTTTTCTCTCCTCATTTGTTCTTTCTGTAGAAGTGCATAGACTCAAACTGTATAAACTCCCTTTGATTTTCCAGAGCATCAACCTTATTCACCTTGTTTATTTGTTTTTAATGCTTCATGCTCTTTTTTATTTTTGAATTATATATATATATATATATATATATAGAGTTATTAATATTTCTAAGTCTCTCTAAAGGAGACTACGACAGCGGTACTGGAAATTAATAGTTATCGCCAAGCCAACATGGCAGTCCCAAAATTAGGACGAAAGCTGCCGTGAATTAGCTCCAAGAAGCCATCGCCTCTAGCTAGCTATGTGACACACGAAACCTGTGTCCTTTATAACCTTCGAACAGGGGAGGTCAGCAGTGTCCCCCTGCTGGTTTGGCATCTGCAGACTAGTTTCAGGGTGTTGCCCCTTGTCAATGCAGAGCAGCCAAGCCCTAGCCAGGCGGCGCTGCCGACTATCTGTTCGAAAGTTATTTATCTAATTTCAGTGGAATCTATCCACTGGTTTTCAGAAATAGAGTTATTAATATTTCTAAGTCTCTCTAAAGGAGACTACGACAGCGGTACTGGAAATTAATAGTTATCGCAGCGCCGCCTGGCTAGGGCTTGGCTGCTCTGCATTGACAAGGGGCAACACCCTGAAACTAGTCTGCAGATGCCAAACCAGCAGGGGGACACTGCTGACCTCCCCTGTTCGAAGGTTATAAAGGACACAGGTTTCGTGTGTCACATAGCTAGCTAGAGGCGATGGCTTCTTGGAGCTAATTCACGGCAGCTTTCGTCCTAATTTTGGGACTGCCATGTTGGCTTGGCGATAACTATTAATTTCCAGTACCGCTGTCGTAGTCTCCTTTAGAGAGACTTAGAAATATTAATAACTCTATTTCTGAAAACCAGTGGATAGATTCCACTGAAATTAGATAAATAACTTTCGAACAGATAGTCGGCAGCGCCGCCTGGCTAGGGCTTGGCTGCTCTGCATTGACAAGGGGCAACACCCTGAAACTAGTCTGCAGATGCCAAACCAGCAGGGGGACACTGCTGACCTCCCCTGTTCGAAGGTTATAAAGGACACAGGTTTCGTGTGTCACATAGCTAGCTAGAGGCGATGGCTTCTTGGAGCTAATTCACGGCAGCTTTCGTCCTAATTTTGGGACTGCCATGTTGGCTTGGCGATAACTATTAATATATATATATATATATATATATATATATATATATATATATATATATATATATATATATTTGTTTGTGCATGCATGTATGTGTGCGTGCGCACTTGTGTATGTGTGGTGGGGTGTAAATAACTAGCTAGATAGATAACATAACCATCATCATACCCACTTTTTCAAAGTGGTATGTATCAGAAAAAACTCTTCAAGGCAGTTTTCTATGCTCACATGCTCTTTCTGTTAACAACCCTGACATGCTTCCAAGAGTAAAATTTGTTCTAGTTTTTCAGATAATGAGTAACTTAAAGCTGGACTGTTTTTGCTGTAGATTTGTGTAAATGAAGACATCATTGTTTTTACCTAATGCACAGACAATAAGCCAATGGTAAGATACACACACCTGTATACAATGAGCTGCTTACAGTTTTTGTGTACCAATACTACTCTCAAGGTTTTGGTTACTCTGAGGCTATAGTAGAAGACATCTGTCTTCAGTACCATGTCATGTGAATGTGCCTGAAACCTGTGGATTCAAAATAAACTCCTTAACCACGTGGCTGTACTTAAATACATACATGTTACTGGTGTGTTAGCAGTGTTTTGTTTCAGTGTTATACTGTATTAAAGAATATATCTCTAAGCAGTGATGTGGCAGAGTCATTAAAATATCTGATAAATGCCTTATAGCATTTATTTTGAATCTCTATTCTGGGAGTTCAAATCCTGGCAAAGTTAAACTTGTCTTCAATCCTTTCAGAGTCAATGAAACAAGAACTATTTCAGGGCAATGAGTTGGTGGAACTGTTAGAATGTCTTATGGTATTTGTTCCACTAGTTGGAGCCTTAGGTTCAAATCCTGCATCCAGTTTCACCAGTACCTTGAGTTGTCTTTAGCTGAATAGCAGAGGTCCCACTATAACAAGCATCAGAGCAAGGCTTCTATTTTCAGAATACCCCACTCCATCTTATCAATTTTGAAGGACATGCAAAGAGTTTTGGGCATTGCTTTCTCTTCTGACTGAAATGTAAAAACAAAAAAATGCTCCAGTGAACTCTACATCTGGATAGTATTGGCAAGTTGCTTGCAGCTGTCAATGCATGCAGTGCAGGAAAAACCTTTAGATATAATCTGTAGTACGACATAGCACATATACACATGCATATGTGTATATGTCCATTGTTGTTGTCGTCGTGTGTATGTGTGTGTGTGTGTGAGGGTGTATGGATGTG
>NC_142945.1:34398356-34448356 GCF_046866305.1 Octopus bimaculoides | reverse complement strand
CATATGATCTGCTGTACCCATGCATTGGCAATAGTCATCTATCAATTATCTTCATTCCAGAGATAACTGAACTCTTACACTATATAATGAAAACCTCAAGCAAATATCTTCAGTGGAAAACTGGAATTAGGAATCAGAGGTTACAACCTTTCATTGTTTTAATAAGTAAAGAAATGACAGCACTTGCATCTTTGTTTTTACATCATCCTAATTACGATTAATATGAGTCATTATCAGTTTCTCGTATGATTGTTGTTGAAAGCAAAAACGTTTCATTTCCTAGGGGTGAGATTTAGAGAAAAACTAGAGTAGGATCAGGAAATGAAAATCTAATTGAATAAAACAGGTTTGATGACTGGAGGAAAAGGTAGGCAGTTATCAAATATCATATCAATTCAGCCTTACATACATTAAATTAAAAATTGAACTTTATATATTTATTAAAAGAATATTTGAAAGGATCTAATATGTTAAAAGTGGATCAATTAAGGTAGTATTCATAACTATAGAACTGGACTATATGCTCACTGTTACAGAATATATGCAATTATATGCAACCATATGCACTACACTATTATAGATTAAACAAATATATGCCTTATCTTATAATTTATATGTAGCTATATGTTCTTCTTGTACACTGTATGGAAATTTACATTTGCTTTTAACATTATATATATCAATATGCTCATGTTATAAAATATATCTTTTACTTTATATCTTTTATTTGCTTCAACCTCTGGACTTCAGGTGTGCTGGGGCACTACCTTGAAGGGCTTTAGTCAAATAAATCTACTCCAGTAGTTATTACATTTTTTAAAGCTTCAGACTTATTCTATTGGTCACTTTTGTGAACTGCTAAGTGACAAGATGTGAAAAAAACCACCACTGGTTGTCAAGCAGTGACGTGGGACAAACACTAACACAAAGACATATACACAGATATATACACACACACACACACACACACATATATCTATATATATATGGTGAATAAATTGTTAACTAAATTTTCATAAAAATGAAAATTACACTGACATCTCATTTTAAAATATATATTTACCAAAATTACATAAAAATATTCTGGAATACTAAAGACTAAATTTATTCAATAAAATCGCCATCGGTTCTACTACGGCCTCCAGATGACTTCAGAATTTGCAACTCTTCTGGACAGTCTCCTTCTTTAAGTTGGTGAATACTGCCATAATCCTTGCCTTCAGCTCATCTTTGGTGTTCCAAGGAATTTTATTGATCTCTCACTCATTTATCAATAATCAAGCAGGCTGCAGTCTGGGGAGCCACGTGGCCAGATGTTATGGGTGATGTGGTCACAGAAATTGTCTGACAGCCATGAATGTGTTCTGCTGGTGTGACATGGTATGGAGTCCTGTTGCCTGATTTAGAGTCTTCCAGCAGCCACCCTCTTGACCCAGCGAAGCACTACCTCTTCCAGGCACTTGATGTAGGCCTCCATGTTGAGTCTGAGGCCATGTGGGAAGATGAATGGAAGCATAACGTCGCTATCACTAGTGATCACTCCAAACACCATGATGTTGAGTGGATGTTTGATCTTTATCACTCTTCGTACATGTTTTGGGGACACAGCAAACCAACGATTGTTCTGTATGCTCACCATCTGATTCTGGCAGAAACTTTTCTCATGAGAAAAACCAAAGAATGTTCCGTTGGAGGGAGTTTGTTCAAAAGCTTAATAGCACAGTCTTTCCTCTTGTCCTTGAAACAAAATTGACCCTTTCTCATCTTGTATGAGGAATACTGAATGTCTTTATGAACTAACTGTATGATAAGGGACTCAGACACTCACATGTCCTTGGCAATGGACCTGATTGACTTGGAGGGATCGTTGTCAATCATGACCTGGATCTCACCAACAAATTCGGGAGTTCTTTTCTTATCAGAATGATCAAAGTAAGTTTTCCCAGCTTCCGTACCTTTGTAATCACCATGAGACTCTACCAACTCTTTCCGAATCCTCTGCACTGTCCTCAGATTGACAGCCAAACACTCTGAAATGTTCATATTGGAGTGTCCAGTGCAAATGCAAAGCAGCACAGCATGTTGTTTCCAAATTTCTGGCTGAGTGAATTGTGTCATGCTGCTGTTTTCCTCATAGATGATGCTCAACTGACTCTATTGTTCTGTGTAGTTGACAAAATGAAAGACAAACAATGTGCATGCATAAAATTAAAAATATAAAATGGCGACAATTTACTTATTGCATCCTGTATATATGTGTGTGTGTGTGTAAATTATTTGAATCATCTAACAGATCATAAGTCAGGGAGAAGATGCACTCATATAGCTGTTAGTACAGTGGGCATATTATCCGAATTTTATAGTATTAAATATCCTCACAGCTGGTGTTATCAATTGGGTTCATGTCAAAAATACAATTGAGTGTTGGGCAACAAAACAATTGCATAAATACTCTCATCAGAGGTAGCCAACATGGAAGAGAATATGGTGATTTCTCTCCACATTCCAGAAGTGGAATAGCACGACCGGTCGGCTACTGTTGTGAAAAGGTGGTAGAATGAAAAAAGGACCAGGGGGATCTGCTCGTAGTTATCTCCCTTGGTTAGGTATATTGTGAAGCCAGCAAAAGTCATCATTGGAGTGGGGAAAGTTCGTATCAATAATGTGGTCATTCTGTGGGAATAGGGTGCATGGTACATGTAGCAGTGTTATATGTATAAATTTTTCTGGGGGTGTAGGTATATCTAGCACTGTATTCTTTATTCTGTTTTCTTTCTGTAAAGAATAGCATTGTGGGTTTTTTATATTAGCATGTGGTATGTAATGTAATGTATAATGTATTATGTGTGTGTGTGTGTGGGGGGTTATATTTGGGGTTATAATTTGTGTGAGAGGGTATATCCTGGTGTATACATGGTACATTGATCTGTGTCATAGTAAAGTCCTTTATGCTGGGTCCAAGGGCATTGGTAGAAGGTAGTTTGTAGAAGGTCGAGGCAGCACATACCTTCTCACACAAATTATACCCCCAAATATAACCCTCCCACACACACACGTTATACATTACATGCTGCACACTAATATAAAAATCCCACAACATTATCCTTTACAGAAAGAAAACAGAATAAAGAATACAATGCTAGATATATCTACACCCCCAGAAAAAGCTTATATATATATATATATATACACATATATATATATATATATATATATATATATATATATATATATATATACCACACACCACATACCTCATCCCCACAGAGTAACCATATTATTGATACAAACTTTCCCCACTCCAATGATGACCTTAGTGGACTCCACAACATACCTAACCAAGGGACATAACTTTGAGCAAATCCCCAGGTCCTTTTTACATTCCACCACTTTCTTACAGCAAACACCGTACAGTTGTGCTAATCCACCTCCAGAATGTAGAGAGGAATCAACATATGCTCTTCCATGTCAGCTACCTTGGATGATCATATTTATATAATTGTTTTCTTGCCTAACAGTCAATTGTATTTTTTGCAAGAAACCAATTGGTAAGACCAGCTGTGATGGATACTTAATACTATAAAATTCGGATAATATATATATAATAGAATAATTAGTATGAAGCATTGCGTAGAATATAGTATATAAAATCTGTGGGTAAGGTTGGAACAAGGCAAAATAAATCCAAGATAAATCATAAGAATTATTGTGATTTACCTTGGAATTATTTTACATTGTTCCAGCCTTACCCACGAATTTTATAACATATATATATATATATGTATGTATATGCATATAAATATATACATATACATATATATACATGGTGGGGAAACAAACACAGACACACAAACATATATATATATATATATATATATATATATATATATGAAAGGCTTCTTTCAGTTTCCATTTACCAAATCCACTTACAATTCTTTGGTTGACCCACGGCTATAGTAGAAGACACTTACCCAAGGTGCCATGCAGTGGGACTGAACCCAAAACCATGTGGTTAGGAAGCAAGCTTCTTACACAGCCACACCTGTGCCTATATATAATAGAAATAATGAGGAGTCTTAAATAATATAAAGAATATGTCAAGGAAAATTATCTGGTATAATGTACCACTCATATACTCAATAGCTATCAATATTCCACAACAATTCTTTGCTGCATTAGGTAAATATTTCCCACCTTCAAGTAAGTATGGGAAATTATTTAATTGCCATAGTATAAAATTTTCGTATTCAGCCACTAGAAATTTGGTTGCAATTATTGCAGCACATAACAAACAGAAAATTAGGAAATATCTCAACTCAAAATCTATAAAGAAGTGTAGAATCGATAGTGTGTAGTATGAAATTAACTCCAGTGATAATTTTCCTGAACTGGATTTCAATTCTTTAAGTAAAAGTAATTCCCAACTATGGTAATGCAGTTGGGTTAAACCTTAGTTTTAATATTAATTTTAATACTAATAATAACCCTGCCTTGACACCTAACTCTGAAAGGAGGACTAGTAGGAATTCTTTTAATCAGGAGTAATAAATACAAATGAAGAAATTGTCTGTTTCTTTTAGACAATCGATGGTTAAGGAAAGATATAGTATATCAATGTAAGGTAATAACAAGGAATCATAAGTATTATGATCCCTTGTTCATTTGCTACAATTTGGAAATCTAGATTTCATAATCATTCTCATTCATTTAAATACAGAAGAAAAGTAATTCTACAAATCTTAGTAAATGCACTTGGAATTTAAAAGCTAGGAACGTTAAGTATGACTTAAAGTGATCCATTATTAGTTACACCATCGTACAATATTGACAATTCTAAATGTGATCTTTGCCTTGAAGAAATGTATCATATAATTACTTTTTTATTAGTATTAAATAATAATAGTAATTTTATAATGAAATGTTGTCACAAATTTAGGAATGTGTTTAAATATTTCAATTCTTAAGTATAATTGCTTTTCATGTAAACTAATTGTCATGACGTAGGAATTTCTATGCTTGTAATTGTTGTAATGTAGAATTCAGGTGTTTATTTTTTATTCTTTCATTATCCACTGAGATCACCAAAAATTGAATATTAAAAAGGCTTTTCTTAGAATATTATATTTCTTCTTAACGTTCTTTTTGTATGTATTCATACACTAGAGACATTTTCTTAATTCACTTTGAATTTAACTAGTTTTGGATTGCCTTGAAATCGTTATGTTAACATGTGTTTTGGGATATATTCATTTGAATGATATTTTCTGTATCTAAAAATGCTGATACAACAGAAGCAATCGTTGATATTGTATGGTGAGTTAAACAATTAAAGATGTAATTTTTCTCTATCTCTATTTGAAAGTCTTCTAAATTATATTTGGATCTTCTTGTCATACACGAGAAATTAACTTGTATGAGTATTCGACTTGCTTTTATTGGTGTCAGATTGTTGGATATAGTGAACCAAATTCATTTAAAACTGAGTGCTGTATTGATATCTGCCTGGATTTCTTAATCCCTTTTTTCTCTTCTTATATACATATATATATATATATATATATATATATATATGTGTGTGTGTGTGTGTGTGTGTGTGTGTATATCATCATCATCATCATCACTATCATCATCATCATCATCATCATCATCATCATCATCATGTAACGCCCATCTTCCATGCATACATGGGTAGAACAGTTCACAGGAGCTGGCTAGGTAGAAAAGCTACCCTTTGCTACTCTGTTTCAGTAGGATTTTTACGGTTGGATGCCCTTCCTAATACCAACCACTCTGCAGAGTGGACTCAGTGCTTTTTATGTAGCATTAGCACAGGCAAGGTTAGTTTTGGCATGTTTTTTTACAGCTGGATGCCCTTTGAAATGCCAACAACTTTACAGTCTACTAAATCCACTCGCAATGAATTGGTTAACCTGGAGCTATAGTAGAAAACACATAACCAAGGTGCCATGCAGTGGTAGGCCTGAACTGAGAATTCTGCTGTTGGAAAGCAAACCCATTACTGCACAACCACGACTTGCTAACATTATAGAATATTTTAATCTATACGCAACTTCATAGGCTATATATAAATATACACAACTTTATGGACTATATGTTGCCTCTTATAGACCACTATCTACTCTCCTTTTTTTAGACTAACAGGGTGTTAACCTTATTTGTCATGCGAGCTGGGTTAAAGCATAGACTTGATCTTGTAGGCCTGTTAGGGACATTTATTCCTAAAACCTTTTCATACTGGATAAAGGAGACAATATACATCATAACAACTTTTTTAACAATAAAGAAAGAATATGAGAGGTTAAAGTCTATGTGCAGAGATACGTGGAAAACTCCTTACAGTGAAAACAGAGAAAAAAATTGTCCAAACGAATGCATACAGTTCTTGAGAAAACCAATCTTTGATAGAAAGCTTGTTTCGGTGGTACTTCATATTACTTGAATTGATTCATCTGAAGACAAGCACATTTTTCAAAATGCTTCCATTTAGTACACTTTGGTGTGTATGTAATTATGCACAATTTTAAAAGCTACATGTGACTGTAAATCATATAGTCTATATGTAACTATGCATAAATTAATGGGCACTAGTTAACAAAAACTGTGTATGTGTGTGTGTGTGTGTGCATGTACATATTTGATTATAACACATATATTCTATATTATATATATATATATATATTCTATATTATAATACATATTTGATTATATACATATATTCTATATTCTATATATATATATATATATGGTAATATACGTGTATATGTATGTATATGTGCATATCTCAATTGATTTGGAGTTAGGTGACAAGATAATCTTACTTTTCAAATGCATGAGATTAAATCACATTTAATTAATTTTCTGTTGTGGCTTTATGCAATTTTCTCTTGAGCTACACTACATCATAGCAGAATCTGAGCAACCACTACCAACCAGATTTATTATGTGAGTTATCTACTACCATTACTTCTACATTAAAAAGAATCACTGTTGCCATGACACTGTCACAGAATACAGCAACTGCAACTACTGCACTGACTCAATCATTCATAATAACTGGGTTCCCTGCACACAGCTGGAATAGGTCTGACGGGATTAAACAACAACCAATGAACCAACAAGGGACCTTGTGCATGCTCCCTTATTATGTAAAAATAGCAACTGAATCTCCCTTAAATCAGACCTTGCCAACTTTTAAAAGCATACATTAGTTAACATGGTGCTGGATTCACTATGTCTAAAAGATTAGCTGGTCATGGCATGAACACTTTTGATCTTTTATTTGATCATTCAAGGCTGATCTTGGGCTAAATAACAACTACCCACCACTACCTCCATCATCACCACCCTAATTTTGGCTGAAATGAGGCTAAACAACAACAAAGACCTCAATCACCACCAATGCTACAACAAGGCTAAAAAAGAAAAACAAAATTAACATAAACTTCAATCACTCTCACTACTACCTTTACCTTTAAGATCAACATCACATTCTCCCAAATACTACCACCATGCCATCTGTGTGATCAGTAGCAGGTCAGAGCTGGCAACCAATGAGTGTACATCTATACAAACAAATGAGAGTATCAAATTCCCTTTCATAGATTTAGTTAATCTTAAGCTATAATACAAACAGTACCATGCAATAAGACTGATCTCAGAACCTCATGGTTAAGTGTACTTCTTACATACAAAACAATGTCTATGTTAAATTATAATCCGCTACCTTTTAAGATGGTTGCCTGATATCCTATTAACTCAGAAAGCCATGCAAAATATATTTGATACCCTTAAGAAACATTTCACTCAAGTAAATAATAATGTTGATTTGAAAAATTTAGACTTTTGTAGTTTCAAAATCTTATTCTATTCAAGGATACTTTTTCTTTAATTCATTCAATATTTTACTCAATCAACACAGTAATTTGGAAACAATTTCACTTTCTCTTCCTTTTTCCCTTGTTGACACATGTGCATGCATGCACGCACGCACGCATACACACACACACACACACACACACACACACACACACATGCACACACTATTTCTTTCTTTTCTTCAATAATTTCTGATTCAACTAAGAATCTATCAACTTCAAGTACATCAGACTTGTTTTGGTAATTAAAACATTCAGAAAATGACATAACTGAGAAAGTAAAACATTATTCAAGCTTTTATTTAAAAACTACATTAATTATTTTCAGATTTCAATTCCAAACTTCCTAATAAAATAAAACTGGTTTCAATTATTGAGAGAGAAAATGATGTTTATAAATCAACTGAAACTTTGTGTGTGTGTGTGTGTGTGTGTGTGAAAGAGAGAGAGAGAGAGTGTGTGTGTATGTTGATGATATGTTACCTTGTAAAACTTATTGTCATTAAAATTTACAACATGTTCCAACAGTATTTCACCTGGAGAAATCTTGTTTATTGAGATTTCAAGTTTCAATGCTATTCAATTTGATATGCCCTCAAAGACAAGAACAACAAAACAAAAAAGAAAATACGTGCAAGACATGTTTCTTCCTCAGTTAGTTTTCTCAACTTACAAATTATTTTTCTATTATTTCATAAGGAAATCAGTTGAAACTAATCTGTCTGAAATGAGGTTGTTGGATGTTTCACTGAGTTCTATCAGAACTTTTGTGTCTCTTTTCTAAACAAATCAATCAGATATCAGATGAAATTTACTATATCTTATCTATACAATATATTCATTTATTAGATTGAATTATTCTGAAAATAGAGTTATTTTGAAAACAAGTTAAGATGAAGATTAAACTAAGGCAGATTGTATTAATTTATATTCCATTAGTTCTCGTTCTCTCTCTCTCTCTCTCTCTCTCTCTCTCCCTCTCTCCCTCTCCCTCTCCCTCTCTCTCTCTCTCTCTAATTTGTTAAATTTCTGTTATGTTACTGGAACTGGAATTACATTATTCAACAAATTTTTTTCGTGGTTCCTCTGCAGCTTACATCTAAACTGCTATTTTTTTTTTTTTTTTCTGTAAAATAAACATGTTTTGCCTCCAACCACAAAAATATAATTTTAATTGAGCAACACTCATATTAATCTTATCTAGGAAGATATAAAAAAAAGCTATTGGCACTGCCCCTTCTCACAGAAAATGATCAAAATTTGTAAGCTAGATATTCACACTTTCCATTGACATACATGAATGAAACACACACACACATGCACGCACGCACACACGCACACACACATACACAAGCTGATATTTATATGATGTATGTAGCACCATCATCATTGTTTTTAATGCTCACTTCTCCATGTCTGCATTGGTTGGATACAGCTTTATTGAAAGGCTAGATACTCTTCCTGTCAACAACCCTCACCTGATTCAAAGTAAGGTAATACTTTTCCCTGATCAGAAATGTCTTTTTGCAGAATGCTGGAAATGAGTGTGCTATGCCAGCTGTGAAGTATAAACCAAAGATTGTTAACTGTCAGTGTTACAGAAAGAGAGGTGACAGTCTTATATCAGGCCAAATCGTACAGGCAGCAAGTGGTAAAATTAAGTCTACTGTATATTTTGCCAAAGAGTGTCAGCTAAGTCATGTTAATAAAGCTGTAGAATTTGATCAGGTGTATAAGGCTTTATTCTATGTTGAAACATTTTAAAGTAATCTTATTAATGAGTCATATACACAGATGTCAACTCTGGTAAAAAGCGACTCTTTATACAGTTGTACGAATTTTGATAGTTTCTTACAATTTCTGGAGAACTCTGCCTAGAAGTGTTTGTTGGTACACTGAATGACAGAGACAAAACCTTGGCTAAGATTAATAAGTCAGACAAATGATTTTATTTTGATAATGAAATGAAGATAAGGTCTACTTAGATGGTCAAATTTTGAGTTATTATCTGTGTTGTCAGGGCTTATATTGAAGCTGATATTGTGAAGGCTGATTTGCCTCTCCTTTTATGCTATAGATCTATGATAACAGGTGGAAATTATGCTGGAATTTTAAAATGAATGCTGTTGGATTTAGAGTAGAACTGTGAAGCCGAAAACCCACATCATCAGGTCACTATTGTATTCCTTTAAGTAACAAACTGAAAGAAAATTGTTAAAAATCAAACATTGAGAAATTTAAAATAGATTTCCAGAGCTAAGTAGAGGAAGACTTCACCAACAATTTTCTCATGTTTCTGTAGTGAAGCCTAGAATCAAAATCTTCCATCTTTTGTATCTATGATCAGACCACACTTAAATCAGAGGACATGCCCTGAATATCAACCAATCAGCTTGTGGAAATATTGCCCCGTATTATAGAATGTTTTATCATGTTCCAGATGTTCTCATGTAGAAAGGGGTTATACAAAAGGCAATGCAGGCAAGCACAGTCAGAGAAGCAGAAAAGCAGAGAGGCAAAGAAGTGGCTGAGGACACCATGTGTGCAGCATGCACATGTGTGTGGATGCAGACAAGTCCTTAAGAAAACAAAGTTCCTTGGCTGCAATTCAACTCTCGGTTAAAGGAATTGTCAACTAAGAAGAACAAAGTATTTTCCCTACATCTTTTGCAAAGCTGAGATATACATTTCTGTTATTAATGTACAAACTACTCTCTACTTTTAGCACATACACTACTAGAAAGCAACTACATAATTATGTAAATATTGTGATATACTCCTGTAAAATTAAATATTATTTAAACAACGTTTGAGTTCATTTTATTATGGGACAGCACACAGCCTAACATCATACCAGTATACACATAACCATCCAAACTGCCTTCCAAGGGAAAAACTGTTGTCCTTAGTTTGGAAGAGTAAAAACTTCTGAAAAGATGAATGTCTATAATCATTAAGAAAATTTGTGTCTCTTACTGAATTTCTCACCACTGAGACACCAATGGTAGTTTTGCTGCTTAGGAATAAGTTTAATGATACAGTTTGTCTTGATCTAGAGGAACAAATTCAAAACAAGTCTTGGGTTCTGCATCTTAATGATGCTGTTACTAGATACTATGCTACTAGATTGATTAAAACAAAGAAAATGGAAGAGATCATTAGGAAGATATTTCTAATATGGATATCATATTTTGGAACCCTTGGTCATATTTTAAGTGAGATTGGGAGTGAGTTTAACAATGATTATTGCAGGTAAATGAACGAGAAAATTTACATTGTACTACTGTCATATGCAATCCATTTAGTAATGAAACTGTGGAGTGACACAGCTTGATAGTAGCAGAAATAATGCCAAAAATATTTGATGAGAGATGTGAGCCAGAAACAGCCTTGGCATGGGCTATAATTGGGAAAATTTCACTTAAGAATTCAGAATGTAGAACAAATGAACTTGTTTTCAGCTTGAATGCTAACACACTATCAGTTCTGGTGAACCAGTTACCTACCTTCAGATCTACAACAACTAGTAACATCATTATAATTAGTTTAAATTCTCTTCATAAAGCAAGAAAAAAATTCCATGGAAGCTGAAACTAATGAAAAAATCAGAACAGTATTGTGGCCTAAAGGGAGGAGTTATACTGATAAAAATTTTGTGGCTGGTGACCAGACTTATTATAGAAGACAGTATTTCAAAAGATGGTATGATTCTCATAAAGTGTTGGGCAGTGAAGGTCAGTTTATATAAGTTAGGCATGGAGAAGAATTTAATAAAATGCACACATGTCTAATGATGAAGGTGAACAAGAACAGTAAGGAAATTGTGATGAGAGAACCTAAAAGGAATATTGAAGATAGAGCAGAAGTGAATGAAGGTTATGAAGATCTATTAAACCCTTTAAATATAACAAAGAATTTAGTAAAATAACTTGGTTATCATTCAGCTAGTGTTAGGAACATAAATAGTGACTAAGGTTTGGTGAAAGATTTTAATTCAAAACTTATGAAAACAAGACATTTGTACTCAGAGCCAGAGCCAGTTGCAGCTGGGTTGGTAACGATAAGGTTAAGGAAAAACACTGATGTCTTGGATCAGAAAGATGTTGGTGATTATGAAGGTGGCAATGACACTTCAGAAAGTAACTCTGGAAAAATGATGAGAAAAGATAAATTTGAATTCAAAAGATTTATTGGTCAAGTGTTGTAGGTGTCTTAGACAGACTCATCCTTATGTATTATTTGATGTTTGCAGAATGAGCAACACTGAAAAACACATTTAAGTAAGAATGCTGTTTGAAGCTAATAGAGTATTATCAAAATTGAAATCTAAGAAAGGCTCCATATCTTTTCCAGTTTTGGAAAAACCTTCAAATCTCAATATAAACTGTTGTTTTGATGCCAGTTATGCCAGTTTGGAAAGTAAATGTTTACAGGTTAGTTTTTTTTATATTCATTGAAAATAACAAGGACAAAATGTCCCAAAAGCATTCGGATCATGTCGCTACATATTAGCTTCAAAGACTCATGTTCCCAGCTCAGCCAGTGTCATAGTTTCTATGACACAAGAAATTTATTTCAAGTACTCAGATTGCCAGAAGTGCTCTGCAAAACTAACAACTCATCACTTATAGAGGACCTTGAATTCATCTAATATTGTTAGTAATGATTATCTTCAAGTTTACATACATAAATGATAAGTAACAAAACTGTTAAGATAGTATGGATCAGAATTCATGAGCAAATTTCAGATAAACAAAAGCAAGTACTTCCTCTGAGATTTTGAGAGACATATTAAACCAGTGAATATTGGAATTTGAAGTTTTGGAAAACCCCAAGATGTTAGCATTATCATATTAATTTAAAACCGGAGAAAACAGTTGTTGATATTGAGTTGCTCCCCTTAGGAAAAGGAAGGCAGCAGCTGGAAAATGAACTCCATGTTTTCAAGTAATGTATGTATGAATGGTTTTAGATATGTGTTGACTGTTGTAAGCAGTTGTGTTTAAGAGAATGTGATAGTGTTGGTGATTAAAGTTTGCTTTGTTGATTAACCCTCCAGCTCCGTATCAAATCTATGAGTAATTGTGAGGTGGTGGTAGTGGTGTGGGACTGAAATTATGCAGTAGCAGTGGTATAAGTAATTGCTGTTGTAGTTACTTAGACACAACTCTGGTGAAAGCGACTCTTGTACAGTTGTACGAATTTTGATAATTTCTTACAATTTCTGGAGAACTCTGCCTAGAAGTGTTTGTTGATACACTGAATGATAGAGATAAGACCTTGGCTAAGATTAATAAGTCTGATAAAAGATTTTATTTTGATAATGAGCCTTGAGAGATAAGCCTAAGAGTAGATAGATACAAAGAAATATATGATGAAGTGAGGTGTGTGAAAATGGAGAGTAACAGAGAGAAACGATATGAAACAGAAGAGTGGTACAAGATAAATAAATTCAAAGAAGAGGGAGTGTGACAGAGGGGAAGTGAAGAGAGAGGGGGATGGAATGAGGAAGAAGGGAATAAGGAAAGGCAGATTTAAAAGGAGATTAGGAAAAATGAGAGAAGTTGGAAGAAAGATATAATGAATGATATGGAGAAGATAGGAAATGAGTGATGCTATAAGAGAGTTCTTTAATTTCATTATATCATTCCATTAAGATACAGACAAAATTAAAGAACAAATCTCAATGCCTAAGGATTTTTTCATATTCACATGACCAAATTCTTTATGAATTAAAATGCAAGGTTTCTGAAACTATAATTTTCATTTATTGCTCTACATAAGAGTATTTTAAGGCCTAAGTATGTTGCTGTTGAGACTTATGATAAAAAGGCTTTTAGCCAAAGTCAGCCTCTCCTTTCATAGCGAGGTATCTTGGACCACATCATCTAATATGTGTCCAACCTTTATATAAGGTGGTGAAGTGTGATTTCAGAGAAATTTGGATGCCATTTCTAGCCATTTAAGAACTACATAGGGGTTCCCTTTGCTTGTATCTGTGTTGGTTCTGGTAACTGTGGTAGTCTCAGTAATATTGTTGTGGTTAATCTGGTGTTAAATAACACCACTTAAAATATTTTTTCCTGGGATTTAATGGTTGGAGCATCAATTAAATGATGAATTCTTTTATCTATTTTATTAATTTTGCTTAGTAGCAAGTCAGGCTTGGTCTTGCAAATCTATGATAATATTTACTGTTACCCCTGGCAAAATTTTAAAACATTATGGTATATGTAGAACTGCATTATTCTTGATGCATTATTCGTCTTTCTCTAACATAGTCAAATGTGAACTGAGTGAGATTTGGCCACTATTTTTAACAGGTTAAGCAACTGCTTAGAGGCTTTCTACCCAGAATTTGCAGATATAACAGGTATAAGGTTAAATGAAATCACTCAACATAGAATTGAACTTGCTAGGTAAACTCAATTTTTTCTGAGTTTAATTGGTGGCACTTACACATCAGAAGGTATGTTGTCCTATAAAATTTAGGACTTCAAATATACGGGTTCATTTTAAAGACAATATCTTAGGTAGAATTTTTTTTATAATGAGCAGGTACATTGACAAAAAAGATCTTCTAGCAATGATATGTCAAGGACATTGTTATGGGGAGCAACCATCAAACTTTCTCCACTTAATTCAACTGACTTGAGAATTAAGTTTGATGTTTAAAAGACAATTTGCAATTTGGAAATATTCATTGTGTAAAATATATTGCAGAAAGAAATTATTTGTCCCATTTAAAACAGCCTAATATCCTTCCTTACAAAGGTGGGGGAGTGATGCTGGAGCTGTGAAATCTTGTATACAGTAATTTTAACACTTCTTATTAATAGATGCATTGTTTCTTTCAAGGTAAACTAATTGACATCTGACTGTACAAAGAAGGCTTCAAAAGTAACTAGTAGTGGCTTTTCTTGAAAATGGACAAAATTTGGCATCGTGCTGTTATTAAGTACCTACAAGAAAAGGATTTAGCTCCCAAGGACATTCATGCTGGCATAGTCACTACATTAGGGGTTGATGTCCCAGCTTTATCATCAGTGCAAAACTGGGCAGCTGAAGTTAGGAGGGAAATGGAAAGGCTTGAAGATGACCCAAGATCTGGATGTCCTGAAACTGCCACCACTGATGACAGGCAATTGACTATAAATCAAATAGTCAATGCTGTGAGAAAAGTGAGAATATTCTGCACAATGAAGGTTTTGTTTGGTGGATTCCACATCTGACACCTGTTGAAAAGGCTAATCAGATCAAAGGAAAATCTGACATTATTTGAGGCAGATTCAGCAGGTTACCTTGAACATTTCCTGAGCTAGAACGAGTCTTGGGTCCATCACTTTGAGCCAGAGATAAAAAGACAAATAAAGTACAGTGAAAACACTCCGCCCCACATGCTCCAAAGAAGGTCAACATTGTTTCATCTCAGTCTTTTGGGATGCAAAAGGCATTATACTTATTTCCTATCTTCAAAAGGGCTACACTGTCAATGGAGAGTTCTATGCCAACTTGTTGAGGCAGTTACAAAAAACTATCAAGACCAAACTCCCAGGGAAACTGATGAAAGAGATCCTGTTTCTTCAGGACAATGCTCCAGGATACAAGTTCTTGGCTTCAATGGCTGATGTGCATCACTGTGGCTTTGAACTGGTTGATTGCTCTCCTTATTCTCCTGATTTGGCCCCCATCTCATTATCATCTGTTCCCTAACATGAAAAAACACTTGACTAGAAACTAGCATCACAGTGAGAATGACGTCATATCTGCTGTTGATGACTTTTTTGACCAACAGGATGAAAGCTTCTTCATCAGTGGGACGCATGCACTTGCTACACTGAAGGAAGAAGTATGTGACCACAAATGGGGTTACGTTGCAAAATAAACTGCAATTGGTAACATTCCATGAAAGTATCTTGGTCAGCCTATAAACTTTTCAGCTGACCTTCATATTGAAGATGCTGTCTTTATGCAATATATTTAGAACAAAAAAAATGATGAATCAACTCAGTAGAATATAAGTATTGCTAGGTCATTTATAGTGGTTAGAGATCACATTAAGGTGCACAAATGAAACAGAATGTTTCATTTTAAATTTGAAACCAATGTTACGCTCAGGTAATCAAAGCCCTGCTACTATTAAATAAAACACAATATTCAATGTATGATTTTGTAACATGAACTACCCTTAAGTAATAACCTTACACCTTTAAAATGCCCACTCATGAGTTAACTGTCAATCTGATTCAATATTTCCCAGACAAACAATAAAATAATTTTACTTTTACAGTAGTTTTTCTCAAATGTTGTTTATCTATTGTTAAACAGCACTGGTTAGCTGCATTTTATCAGATCTATAGTTGTAATGTTAGCTAAACGAAGATCCTACAATCCTTATTCTGACTGTCGCAGTTTCACAGAATGCTTAACATGGATTTCTACTGATTATATATCAATTGTTTAAAGAATGTATAATTTTATGTTTGTATTGTCATATCTATTTCTTTTAGTTGCCTCACTGAGTCTGTAATCAGACAGTGGACCTGAATTATATATTTAAAAAAAGTTAACATTTCTCAGCGTGAGAATGCCTCTAACCATTTTGTTGATATATATAATTGTTTGAAACTAATGTCAAACACTTTCGTATAAAACTAAATCTTCATTCAATTACTGGATACATCAAGAAAACTACTTCCCTGCAACCAAATCTATTTAACTGTTATCTCTGCACAAATGACTCTGTGTCTTGTTTTGCTATATAATATAATTACTCAGATGCATGTATACACACACACACACGTGTGTGCACACATACACACACATACACAATCACACACACACACAAATGCATATAGTAGACAAACACTCATGCTAGAACCAATTAATTATAAAAATCTGTTAACTCCAACAACATTTTCCCCCTTGGTGTTTCTAATGATTGATGGATCTTTCTAAAAAAAAAAAACACTAACATACTCGTTATCTGTTTGCAGTAATGTTATCCTGCTTCTACAGAAATTGGTGTTTTCAATCCCGCAAAAATACTTATGTTAGACAGGCTATAATGTACTAAATTGATGCCTATAAAACATATTCGTGATGTTTATTTATTTTATTTTGCAGTGCTTTGTTTTTCTTTTTTTTTCTTTGTATTCATAGTACAGTGCAGAAAATAAATTCCTTAAATAGTGAGAAAAATTTTCTTGTTGAAGAATAAGTTTTATTCTTACTGTAAGACTGACTGGTTCATAGTGAAATGCTGACAATATGTAAAGTGCAAAAGACACTTGGCAGTATGACATTGAAATCTCTGACAAGAATATAGACAAGAAATAGGCTGGCTGTGTAACTGTAACCCAAGGTTTTCTCATGTTTGTGCAGAGTTACAAACTTCTTATGGACACAATATTGAAGAATGAATTGACCCCAGAACATCATTCCCATTACTTATTTTATTAAACCTAGGAGCTGCAGGCAGGTGGTGAACCAATGATTAATTTTCTACATAATCATTTGATTTGTTAGAAATCACAGTCAAATCTTTCCGAGATTACATCCTACTGTCTTAAAGCAAGACAGTCATTTGATAATGTGGTGTTATTTATACTATTCTTTTATCTTTTATCTTACTTGTTTCAGTCATTAGACTGAAGCCAAGCTGGAGCACTGGCTCGAATTTTTCTTTAGTAATTTCTATTTTTAAACCCAGTACTAATTCTATCAGTCTCTTTTGCTAAACTGCTAAGTTATGGGGATGTAAATACACCAACACCAGTTGTTAAAAGTGGTGGTAGAGGAAATACACAGACACAAAGACACTTGCACACATACACATGTATATATACATATACACACACACACATATATATATATGTGTGTGTGTATGTATATATATATATATATATATATATATATATATATATATATGTATATATATATATATATATAGAGAGAGAGAGAGAGGGGGGGAGATAACAAAATTAATGAAGATCAGGGGAATAGAGTTTTGCGCAGATTCAGTAATTTACATCATTCTTCACTTGGACTGCAGTGGTTGCAACCAAAATGTGCATATGTCCAAATGAGGATAATAACTCATTCTAGTAAATTGTTACTAACTTGAGTATAACCAACATTTGCTGTGGCTAGCTGGCATTGGGAACCAATCTAAGAGTTAACACTGCAACTGCCAGGATTATATACTCCTTGAAACAATTTTTGGAAATATATATATGTATGCATACATACATATGATTGATCACTACCCACTAAACCTTTTTTATTTTCTCTCCCTGCTTATTTCTGTGTTCCTTTCTGTTGAAGAGCATAGGCTCGAAATGTAAAAGACTTTCTCACTTCCCAAGTGTTAAACTAAAACATCTGTTTGTTGTTTACACACCTGTCTTCATCTTTTGTTTTTTGTTTTTTTTTGGTAAATTCCAACTACACACACACACACACACACACATATATATATATATGACAAGCTTCTTTCAGTTTCCATCTACCAAATCCACTCACAAGGCTTTGACCATAGTAAAAGACACTTGTCCAAGATGCCATGCAGTGGGACTGAACCCAGAACCATGTGGTTAGGAAACAAGCTTCTTACCACACAGCCACACTTGTGCCCTATTGTTGAAAACAAGATAGGGAAGTTATGGCTAGAAGGTATTTGATCTTGAGTCTGTGAGATTAGAGTTGACATGGGTCTCCTTTACTCTTTTACTTGTTTCAGTCATTTGACTGTGGCCATGCTGGAGCACCGCCTTTAGTCGAGCAAATCGACCCCAGGACTTATTCTTTGTAAGCCTAGTACTTATTCTATCGGTCTCTTTTGCCAAACCACTAAGTTACGGGCATGTAAACACACCAGCATTGGTTGTCAAACGATGTTGGGAGGACAAACACAGACACACACAATAATAATAAATCTGAGGGATGAATGACAAAGATGACCTTGCTAATATCCATCCATCTTCTCTACCCACTATTTCTGAGAGGATCATGGAGGTAGCGTCCTTAGGCACCTCTACCATAAGGTCCTATCAAAAACAATTATCTTTAACCCTTCCGTTTCTAACCCGGCCGAGCGTACCCATTGTTATTTAAATGTATATTTGAACCCAAATTTCGTTAGTACATTCGTTAAAACACCTGATTTCACTTTGCAAACAGTTGAGTTATTGTCTCCGAGATTGTTTGGTGTGATATTTGAACTCAGTGAATTTTGGAAGATTTTTTTTCCACATTTTTTGCGGCATTAATTTTTTTCAACTTTGAAAATGGAGAGGAGTTTCATGCTATCAAGCAGTGATTCCGAATTTGAAGGTTTTTCAACAGAAGATATGGAGATATTGAAGAAAAGAATGAATGAGCTACAAAAGCACGTGGTGAACGATAATAAATCAGATATTTCTGTATAAGAAACTGAAAGCAGCGATTCCGAAAGCAGCGACAGCAACAGTGAGGTTGATTTTACACCAGAATGGAGTAAAAACTTTAAAAAACGTTTTTATTAACAATTTTTCTGAGGAAACAGGGTCTACCCATAGTCTTTCTCAGGAAACGAAACCTTTAGACTTCTTTTTCATGCTTGTTTGAAATGATTACTGCGGAAACAAACCTTTACGCAGAATGTAAACAAACCGGAGAAAAAAGATAGCTTGTGGTTTCCTACAACTGTAGATGAAATACGGGCATTTTTTGCCATAAATATTATTATGGGTATTGGACAGTTACCCAGAATAACAAATTACTGGAGCGATCAGGAACCTTTTGGCGATGAATATATTTCCAGTATTATGAACGAGTACGATTTGTGAAGCTGAACCAATATTTACACGTGAGAGACACTTGCAGTACCCCCACCCCAGTACGTGGAGAACTTTCAGACAATTATGCAATAGAATTGATTAAGAACCCTTTCTTTAATTATGTTCCAAATATCACATTAATATGTTGATAAATAAAAAAGTTACAGGTGTTTAATGAGACTAGTCTAAATTCATGATTATTTCAGAATTTAATTGAAACTCATGAGGGGTGTATTTTGGTCAGAAATATAGTAACGAAAGGGTTAAGACTTTCTGATAAGATTCCCAGGCATGACCAACGAAGAATACGGGCATTGTCCAACCATCTCATTTTTGGTTTACCCCTTGGTTTCCTGCACAGTTTGAAGAATACATCTTGCAATTCTTTCCTGTAACATGTTCCTAGAACTGAGGTTGTGACCTCTCAATGCGGAGAATGTTAGCTTGACCTGGAGAGACTTCTTGATCTCCAAGCTAAGCATCCTGTTGAGGAATGTTATTCCAGAGACTTCTTTGAGGAACCACATTTGAGCCACTTGTATTCACAATCATACTCTTACAAAGATTATCCAACGTTCATGACCATAGGTGAGGACAGGCATGAAAATTGAATTGAAGATAGAAAATTTAGCTTCTTTGCCAAACTCTCATCTTCTGAGGGCCGAATTCTGGAGAATGAAACAGCCCAGAGATACTTATAGTTTTCCACTTGCCAATGAATGAACTTCAAATTTAAGGCAGCGAGCTGGCAGTATCATTAACATGATGGGCAAAATGCTTAGCAGCATTTCACCCATCTTTACATTCTGAGTTCAAATTCTGCTGAGGCCAACTTTGCCTTTCGTCCTTTTAGGGTCAGTAAATAAGTACCAGTTGAGCACTGGGGGTGATGTAATCAACTTAGCCTCTCCTCTGAAATTGTTGGCTTTGTGCCAAAATTTAAAACCAGTATATGAACTTTAGATACAGAACAATAATTCAAAACTCTGAGCAGTCTGTGATTTCTGTCACTCCATCTCAATGTAAAACAAATTAAAGGCGGATGGTGGCAATATCATTTACTCCAAAGTAATATCAATGTTACATTTTCATTTTAATTTTATATCCAAATTTATGAAAAGAACATCACTGATTACAAGTTTGCATCTGCCTCATAACTAATTTGCTGCATTTTTGGGAATGACAAGTGCATTTCATGAGTTGCTTAGTTTCTCAACAATATACATTGCTGATATATGTTGGTAAAAATCTTTATTGAGGACTAAATAGTCCTCGGTAAAGATTTTGGAGTGAAAGTTCAAATCATTTGAGTACTACATACACATTTATATGTGTGTGTGTATGCATATGTATATAAATATATGTGCATTTATGCATATGTACACTTACTTTTGACCAAATATATTGGCAAATGATGTAAATATATATAAGAAACAAAAAATCTGGTGACACACTTTTCCATAGCCTGTAACTCATTGACACTTTACTCTAAAATACATGTATATCAAGTTCAGGCTGAAACACATAAATAAATAAATAAATATAAGCATTTAGTTATATGTGTGTGCACGCATATATATATGTATATGTGTATGTATGTATATGTGTATATATCTATATATATATATCATCATCATCGTTTAACGTCCGCTTTCCATGCTAGCATGGGTTGGACGATTTGACTGAGGACTGGTGCAACCGGATGGCTACACCAGGCTCCAATCTAATTTGGCAGAGTTTCTACAGCTGGATGCCCTTCCTAACGCCAACCACTCAGAGAGTGTAGTGGGTGCTTTTACGTGTCACCCACACGAAAACGGCCACGCTCGAAATGGTGTCTTTTATGTGCCACCCTCACAAGAGCCAGTCCAGGGGCACTATATATACATACACATACATACATACACGTGTGTATATATACATATACATATTATATGTGTACACATATATATGCACATAGGTGTATATATATATATATATATATATATATAGGCATGCATGCATACATAACTACATATACCACTGGCCCTCATCGTCTAGCTGTCATCAATGCTATATAATATATACACCAATATTTTTGGTGGTGATAATATATACTATATACTGTCACCATCACCAATATTATTATACATGTATGCAGCATAAGCTGCAGAAATATGATCTATATGGTACATTAATGCAAAATTGCCTGAGGAAATATGTATGTCAATTTAATGGACTCCCCTAGGGTTCATGAGTATTATAAATGATATTTAAGAATATCCTATGGATATGGTTAGGTAGCCCCATAAAAATACATGTCATGCTGAAACATATGTAGCAATGCATTAATAAAAATTTGAAAATAAAAATATAAAACTATAAAAATTTCCATTTGTGAAATACTTCTCATTATCATTGCATGGTACATTAGATGTACAATGTCTAATTTAAGACAAAGGATGAAAAAAAGCAAGGATGAAAAAAAGCAAGGATGAAAAAGGTTTGTGTGTCACAAGAAATTACCAATGTATGATTTGACTTTAACTGATAATGGATCTATCATGGAAAATGATGATGATGATGATGATTTGGAAGAGAAGGGGAGGAAGAAATAGGATGAAGAAGATGTGGGGAATAAAAGAACAAGACAAAAAGAAAAGTTTTTGATGTGTCTAAAGTATGTTGTAAAAAGATAAACTGCTCGAAATATTTTAAAATGTACAATGCAAGGCTTAGTGCTTCAGATGTTGGACTCATGATTGTAAGATTGTGGTTTTGATTCCTGGATAGGATGAAGCTTTGTGTACTTGAGCAAAACACTTCATTTCATGTTTCATGTTGTTCCAGTCCACTCAGCTGGCAAAAATGAGTAATCCTGTGACGGACCAGCATCCCATGTAAGGGGGGAATTTATACATCACAGAAACTGGGAGACTGGCCTTAAGAGTCAAGATGGAGCTCTATTCTTACCTTATGTGATAGCAGACATAGATATATGTTAAGGTCACTTAAGGGCATGGTGTTGGTAAAAGGTACAGCTGAGTGAATGGATAGATAACTAATCAAAACCAGATGGTCGTCAGTTGTTCATTTTTCATCACAAACGCTGTATCAAATCTTTGTTCAGGAGACTTATGGCCCAAATTGACCATTCCACTTTGAAAAGAATTGATACTGCAGGTTAGTAAGAAACATTCTATGTAGTAACAGCTATTCTGTAAACAGGGTTCTATAATTTATTGTATTGAGTTTAACTCCTGTTGATGTAGTTTACAATGGGATGGGAGTTGCCAGGCTGACAGAATTTTCAGTGGTATACCTAAAACACAGTAGACCAGGATTAGGGAACCCACTGCACATGTGTGAAAAGGATATGTTAATATATTTGTGTATAGATATACCAGATTGTAGTGCATATTTAGCTTTATATATATATGTTGGGGTATTAAATTGCAGGGGTATACTAAAGTTGCTTTCTTCAGTTTGAAAAATGATCACAGTTAGCAGAATAAAAAGACAGTTCAGAAACATGAAAAAAAAAAAAAAGGCACCCGATGCTAATATCTAAGGAAGTTGACAGAGTTTAGGATAACTCTTGATCAACAATACTTTTTTAGAATATTTTTTTTAAATATCTCAAAAGATTTCATTGTTTTTATTGCTCTTGAAATACTATAAAAATGGATGACAAGTTTAGTATGGATGAAATATAACAAAAATAACAACTAGAGAATGTTTACATTTTGGCAGCAGATAAAGCAAAAGGGAATTTTCTGGTTATTTTACAATAACTGGACAATTTCCTCTAATAAACAGTAAAATCAATAGAAGGGAATTTTAATTTAACAAAGATGATTTTACTCATTCATATGATGTAAAAAAGTAAATGAATTCCCTGTTGGTAATGAGTATTCCAGATGTTCAGTCAACCAAACATGTTATTCATTGCATTGTTATACAACTTGATAAATATTTCATAGCTGTATGTTCTCTTAACTCTTCTGGTGGCAGAATTTGTATGACAGTGTGTGACAAAGCTGGCTATTTTGAGTCAACTGATAGACTTTCACACAGTCTCTGTTACACTAATTTCACCCACAAATTTTGCATTGGTTTTGGTTTGTAGTAAAAAATATTTGTCCAAGAAGATACAGAGTAAGATTGAACTGTGGTGATGTGGTAAAAAAAACAAAAAACTGCTCAACCACTCAGTTATACCTGTACCTGCTCAGATATGCACCCAGTCAATCAGTCACATGCATACATTGATGTAAATCGGCACACACTTTAGATTTCATAAGGTATTGCAATGTAATGGACAAAAATTTAATAAGAATTTTTGTGAAGTATAAAAGCTAAAGGGAAAAGTTTAAGCTCAAGGTGTATAAAGGAGATTAAAATAATGTATGTGTGTGATATTTCCATGATGTGTATGAATTTGGATTTGAAATTGGTGGAAGATATGATATATTAATTATGCTTGCATAACACTGTGGCTAGAAGTTTGTTTTCTAAACCACTTGGTTCTGGGTTCAGTTCCCCTGTGTAGTACTTGGGGCAAGTGTCTTCTACTACAGCCTTGGGCCAATGTGTGGATTTGGTAGATGGAAACTAAAATGAGCCTGTCATATATATATATATATATATATATATATATATATATATATATATATATATAAGTTAGTAAATGGTGGAGTTGTGTTAACTGCACGTGGAGAAATAATAGGAAAATAAAAAAATAATAATTATAATAAGGCAGAATGCTAAAATGAAAGCATATTTTAATATAGATGTGCATAAGGAGGATTAAAAAGGATTTCTAATCGACTTTCATTGCATGGCAAATTTTCAAGAAGAGGGGAAATGAAAATAATGTTTTTTACAAAAATATAAAAAATATATAAAAAAATAAACATACCAATACATTATGTTGTCTTTGAGTTTTTAAAGTTCAATGGTAATCCATATAGATAATTGTTAGATAGATTAGGGTTTACCCTAATTCCTTATATTCCCTTTCTATCAATGTAAAGACAGAATCTCTACACAAGAAAGAATCAACAAGGAGAATCTTTTTATCGAGAAATTCCAAATGCTTCTTAACATACAAACTCCTCGGTGACCATATTCCCTTCTCTCGCCTACCCATTGAAATGCATATAAATTTACTTCTTGTTTCTCTAAGAACAGACATAAACTTCCTGTTGACAAAGAGTCCAGAACTCCAACTAATGAGTATAAAACCCACAGAATTGTCTTCCCTTACACACACTTCCTGTTTTGACACCACACTTCCTGTTTAACACATAAACTCTCAGCCTTTTTTAAACACAACAAGATTCGTAATTCCATGCATCCTAATCTATCTAACAATTATTTACATGGATTACCATTGAACTTTAAAAACTCAAAGACAATATAATGTATTGGTATATTTATTTTTTTTAATATATTTTTTATATTTTTGTAAAAAACATTATTTTCATTTCCCCTCATCTTGAAAATTTGCCATGCAATGAAAGCCGATTTGAAATCCTTTTTAATCCTCCTTATGCACATCTATATTAAAATATGCTTTCAGTTTATCATTCTGCCTTATTATTATTATTTTTTATTTATATATATATATATATATACACACACATATATGTACACATATGTGTGTGTATGTGTCTTTGTGTCTGTGTGTATGCCCCACCACTACTTTACAACTGGTGTTGGTGTGTTTATGTCCCCATAACTTAGCAGTCTGGCAAAATATATTTGATAAAATAAGTACCAGGCTATAAAAAAATTACTGGGGTCAATTTGTTTGACTAAATTTCCTCATGGCAGTGCTTCAGCATGGCCACAGTTTAATGACTGAAACAATTAAAAGATAAAGGATACAGATATAGCAACTAAAAATGGTGAGTTTCTTTTTGTCTAAGGTGAGGTACAATAGATATACAAGTTAGATAAACGGTAGGCTGAGAGATAATTAGATTTGTAATTAATAAAGCATACAAGGTGGTATCAAAAAGTTCCCTCACTAGTTCTGTAGCACACCAACAGATGGCAGCACACGGTTGTGTGTGCAGTGAGAGGTAGCAGTGATCTTCATGAGGCAGTGTGCCAAATGACATCACTCTGTTTACTTGGCAAGTTGTGAAATTTGTATTTTTAGTGATCACGTGTATGCTGTAGTCTGCGATTCTGTCATGGTCAGGAACAAAGAGTCAACTTGAAATTTTGTGTTAAATTTGGCAAATTTGCTACAGAGACATTGAACATGATTCAACAAGCTTACCGTGAAGAGATAATGAGTCATACGCAATCTTTTCAGTGACACTGGTGCTTCAAAAGTGGAAGAATGTCTCTAGAAGACAACGAGTGATCTGGAAGATTTGACATACACTTCAACCCAGAAATATGTTATTATGCATTGAGAATTCATCCCCCAAGGCCAGACAATCAATCAAGAGATCTATTCTGGTGTTTTGAAACATTTGAGGGATGACATTCAGCAAAAACGACTGGATCAGTGGAGCATGAAGAATTAGATTCTTCACCAAGCTCTCCTCACTTGTGAGTTTCTCATCAAAAACATGGTATCACTTCACACCACCCTATTCACCAGATTTAGCACTTGTGGGTTTCCATCTATTCCTCAAGATGAAAATGCAGTTCAAAGGTCACCATTTTAACACCATCGACGAGATCCAGAGCAAATTGCAGAAGGTTCTCGACTCGCTTACAGAAAATGACTTCCAGACCAGATTCTAAAAGTGACAAGTATACTGGAACCAGTGTATTGCTGCACAAAGTAACTACTTCGAAGCAGATGATGTTAAAATTTAGGTAAATAAGTTATTTTTTATTAAACATAACTAGAACGGAAACTTTTTGAAACCACCTTGTGTGTCTCATTGGTAAATAAATTATATAACTAAATAAGGTGCATTCCTACAGGTGAGAGCTGTAGTTCTTTATTAGTTGACAAAGCAATAGTGCTGCAAATTGCAGGTGGGTTGGCTAAAATTTGTTAATTACTGTTTTTCTCTATCACTAGAGACTAAATTTGTCTACACATGTGGTTGATAGTGGACACCTTCTACCGATGATGTGTGAAGACACAGATATCATGATTTAGCAATTCCACAACTACTGCTGAATAGCTGAATGTTCTTATCTGCTACTGATACACTTCTGTGCTATTTAGCACTATACATCTATCTGGGAGATGAACACTGTAGTTTTGTGGCTTTCTATAGTATATCTATGTTAAGTGAGATTTACAGATTGATATATATATTAATATTTCTACTGCGCACTCTACTACTATTACTATCACTTCCCTGTCCGTCTCTCACCCTCTCTTGTTCTTCATCCTTTCTGCTTTTCTCTCCCAACCCTCCCCTATTCTTCTCTTCCTTTCACCATTCCCTCTCTCTCACTCCTCCTCCTTGACCCTCTCATCGCTGACACGTGATGAAAGGGATTCTTTCTTTCTACTTCCTGCCTTCCTATAGAGAAGACATGAATTTTTTTTTTATTTTTGTCTCTCATTCACATCTAACTTCGTGTTCAAAATAATAATTTTTCTATTGTCTTGGCCTAACAGTCCTTACCGTTTGTTTTCACTGTCTTGTCTTGTTTTCACTGTCTTGTCTTGTTTTTACTGTCTTGTTCTCACTGTCCTGTTCTTGTTTACACTTTCACCCTCCGCAAAAAATTCCAAATTTAATTAATTTGCTTTTTGCGAGAAGAACTGCTCCAACGAAGTCGCATATTGTCCTTGCCTTAGAAACGAAGAGTAGATGGAACAGGGACAATTGAAGAGGGGAAATATTCTTTATGCTGCATGTCTCGTTTCTCTATTTGTTTTTTTCGTTGTTCGAAAAAAGTTCGTTTTCTGTCTTCATCTTTGTTTTCGTTTCTCATTGTGTTTAACGTTTTTTGCAATGTCCTGTACCCATATATGCATGTATGTATACATATAGATGTAGGTATGTACATATATGTATGGATATATGCATATATTTATATATTATTTATGTTATATATATATATATATATATAACCAGCCGAAATTGCAAAGATAATCTGGAACTTGAATGAGGAAAGAAAGCTCCAAATGACCCGTCCTTGTTTTCTTTGTATCGTCTATCTAGATGTTTTGTTGTCTCTTTCTTGTATCACCTGTCTGGATGTTTTGCGTTCTTGTTCTATTTTATATTTATATATATAGTGGCGTATGTACACTTTGGTCTCTAAATATATATATATATATATATATATATATGATGAAGGGGATGTTTCTATGTGGCCTGCTTGTTTGTTGCACCTTGTTTACCATTTTGTCCTTGTACTTTTGCCACGTCATGTACCCAGTTATGTATCTATATGTACATGTAGATGAACGTATATACATACATGTACATATATATGCATATACTCATATATTGTTTATATATATATATATATATATATATATATATATATATACAGGGAGAGAAAGAAATGGCTATGTTTGACTATATACAAATAGTGGGATTAGGGATGACTTGTCTCACTCTCTATGACCGTCAGGTGTTTTAACACCAAGCTCTGTGTGAGAGTCATCCCCATCATGCTTATACCACAGCAAACCAGCAAAATACATGCATTGAGTATGTGCAGTCAGCAATGTTTACAGCACTAGTGCTACTTTTATTTCATAATTGAATTCAATCTTGCAAATGCCTCATTGTGGCATACCAGAAAAATGTTTTTACACTATTTGCATATAGTCATAGACTGGTGATTCCATTTGTCTCCAGATTCATTCAGATATGTGATGTTGATAAACCACAAAAATGGTAAAATAGTGGCATCCATCACTCCTGAATGTGATTAGGAGTGAGTTGTTATGCCTCTCTATGATTTTCAGATGTTTTAACACCCAGCTATCTGAGAGAGTCATTCCTACAGTACTATACCACAACATACCAGAAAACAAGCAAAGCACATACATTGAGTATGTGTGGTCAATAATGCTTATAAAAACACAACACACACACACACAAACACACTCACATTAAATATAAGTAATGCTATGCACCCTTATTTTTACCTGTATGTATGTATGTATACAAGTATGAATACATGTATGTATGTATGTGTGAATGTATGTCATTATTCAGTTTTATTTCAAGATTTCCTTCAAGTAGAGAAAGAGCCAGTTTCTAACCTAGATCCAAGGCTCCTTCATTAGAATTTAAACATCAACAGGGTATTTTTGTATGTATGTATGTGTGTAGGTTTGTATGTTTTGCTTTATGTGTGTCTTCTCATGCATATATTTGCATATCTATACATGCTCATATATACTTAAATGATAAACTTCTAGAAAGCTTTACAGATTTTTACAGTTCCAGTGATGGATTAGATCAGTAGTCTTCGAATCAACTTTCTCCTTTCTGGTTTTGATAAGCCTAATATCTCGAGATTGGTATTTATGTGGTGTGTTACATATCCTTGTGCCCCATTAATTACAGGTATAAACTTGAGCTTATAATCTAGAGAGAGTGACTGCAAATTTTTCAATAGTTCAATGTAGGTATTCTCTTTTTCGCTGATCTTCAGCTTTATGTTAACATCCGCTGGACAACTAATTTCCATAACTGTACACAGTTTCTCTTCTCTATCCCAAATTATTTTATCAGATCTGAAGTCTTCACTGGGACATTCCATCAGTATTCTTTTTTACTATGAGTGGCTATGACTTCTACCATACTGTGGGTTCTTGTTTCTTTTTCCTCAGGGTTATCCTTCCAACAGATTTCATTGTAATACAGTATCCTAGCCAGAACATCATGTCTCATAGACAGATAATACCATGATGACAATTTCGGAAAAGTGCTTATGATGTGGGAGATACCCTCAGTGTTAACTTTACAAAGTCTGCATTGGTTGTCACATTTTACTGCTTTGCCTGCATCTCTGTCTCCTTTGTACATCAGGTATTTTGTTGATATCTCCTGCTCCTAGATTGCAAACACATACCCTTCAAAGTGGGAGGTAGTAATCCGTCTATTGGTCCATGATAGACTGCTTTGATGATGAATGTTACTTTCACCTTGGTGCATTCTACTAATATATCCATGCATAGTCTTTTGCTCATATACACTCAGCCTTTCATCTGATGATATGTCACAATAGAGTCGTGCAACTTCTTTGGGCATGTATTTAAGGTTATCAGATAATGAATGCTACTCAAGGAGATGCCTTCCAATTTTTATGATGTTATCAGCCTCAAGTATGCAAACTTAGTCAAGGGATGCACTTTGACACTTCATGGTCAAAAGATGTTTCCAAAGGAATATGATACGACATTCAAAGGCAAATTGGATCGATGTTAAGCCTCTGCTACCTTATTTGCGCTTTAGGTAGAGGTGGTCGACATCACTGTAGATGTGGAAATTATGTGGTCTGGTTAGTATCTTCTGGGTTTTCACAACAAAGGCTCAGATCTCATCAGGCATCCAATCAAGCAGCCCAAATGCTGGTATGGGTACTGGCATGGCAAACACGTGGGCCACTGTTTTACTGAAAGCAGGGAATTCCAAGGTTCAAATTTTCTTTATTCAGCTGTAATATTCTTTAGTGACACGTATTTTGTTACGGGTGTCATTTTAAAATACATTTTCATCCACCCCTAGATACCTGTAACATTCCTCATCAGATATAGGGGAAACAGTTAAGTCATTGATGGAGATGTTGCTAGTCTAGTTTACAGTTTCCCTCTTTTCACAACTGTATACCATGTATGTATGCATATAATTATGTATGTATGGATATGTATGCATGTATGTGTGAATACTTTTTCTAAAATCATATATAAAAACAATGAATCTTTAATTGAAAGAATACAGTATTACATTTAAGTACAGTATTAAGTCTTTTTTTATAAGGAAAGGATGACAACAACTTTGAAGTTTGACTGATGAGATTGATGGAGTCAATCACCAGAGAGTTAGGGTAATTTGGCTGCTGTTTTTAACATAGTTGCTAAAATAGGCTGAGAAATAATTCTGAGCTCATTCATTTAACTTTCTTTAGGTGAAAGTATTTACAACAGAAGCCATTAATCCAAAAACTATATTTTAAAGGTTGCTAATCATTATTATTTTACCATATAACTTGAAAAAACTGGGTAGTGAGAATGAAATCTAAACACTAATAAACAATCACTTACAAGATATTAACTAACTTAATTAGTTAGTATTTGGCAAAATTAAATGCAAAAACCCAGTTGATAGTAGCAATAACATATGGAAGGATATGTATGTAACTGAAACAGGAGATCTTGATAATATATACAAAATATTTGTGTGTAAATGAAGCAGTAGAACTTGGTAAGAGATACAAATATATGTACACAAATGATGCAGTAAACCTTGATAATATATGCAAAGATATGTATGTAAATGAAACTATACACCTTAGTAATATATGCTGTGTAACATATTAATCTTTAAGATGCAGCAAACTTTTCTAATAAATGCAAAACATATAAGCCAACAGTAAACTTTGACAGTATATGCAAAGTGTATGCATGCAAGTGAAACATTAAACCTTAACTTTAGTTATATGGTATTAAGTGGATGAGAGATAAATCTATCTCTGGAAACATGATTTTTCTATTAAAGATAGCATTCTCAAATGACTTGAAATTTAATCGCTCAACCTAACTAAACTGAGCAATGTAGTAAAAAGTGTGCAGCTCAGAAACACTAAGCAACTTCTGCAGCATATTTGAAAAGGTGGAAGTATATTCCAATGGAATACAAATCTCTCAATCATATTTGCCTAACATACATATAGCCTACATGGCCAAGTTCTCAATCAAAGTCTCAGATCTTAAGAAATATTGAGTTAAAATTATTCTGACACTTCATCTCAAATTACAACATTGAATTTCTATTGTCAACCACAACAAAAACACAGGAAGTAGTAGTCCACTTCTCTTCATTTAAACAGGATGACAGATTTAATTCCTTAAATTCTCCTAAAGTAGAAGGCCAAAGACGCATTGCATATTATGACGTTTGATAATTTAGTCAAGAAATAATAAAACCAAGTATAAAGTTCTTAATACCTCATTAAAGCTACATTTCAATGCTAGTGTTTCAGTTATTATGAGCCATTGGTTGATGGATTACTTAAACTACCTAAAGCTACTCACCAGCTTTAGTCATTGGTTGTATTATGACAGTGACTGTATTAAAGTATCAAATAGTTATTTGACATTCATTGACAATTACAAATAATTAAAATGGCTTTGAACTAGACAGAGACGGTAAAGGTGAATTGGTTTCTGTTGTAAGTTATGTGTAGTTATACATATGAATATGAATGCATGTATATGTTTATATTAGAGTAAGAATCAAATAAACATTTGATGTATAAGCTAATATTCTTCTAATAGACACATCTATCTGTCTCATCATTTGCAAGACAGTTGGCAGTTAAAGAGAGAAGACGCAGACCCTGCCCTTTTTCCAGCTTCATGATAATTGAAAATACAATAGTTCAGAATTTGATAAAATTGTGCATTATGTAATGCATATCTAAGGATTGCATGAGGCTATGTACTTGCAAAGTGTGTTTACCTTTTCTGTTAACATTGTTTATCCTACATTTATGACAGTTACTAGTTTACTAAGCTAATATTAATCATCACTATCTTCCTCCTCATTTTATGTCTGCTTTGCATGCTAGAATGATTTGCGTGGGACATTGCTGACAGTTTCCATTGTTATTATGACTGGTCAGTAAATACTTTTGAAAATCCATACCATAAAAAAATCATTTACAAGATGAGAGTAGGCAACAAAAAGAGCATCCAACCATAAAATCCTGCCTCAAATGCACATCTATACTAACACGAAACATATATATATATATATATATATATATATATATATATATATAAACAAAAACTGATTGTCTGCATGTTAAGCAAAAATGTAAAAATACACACTCACACAGACATATGTACATTATCATCACCATCATTATCATCATTTAAAATGAATGCTAAACGATGATGATGATGTGTATGCTGTGTGAGTATGTGTGTGCATACATTTACATACACATGTATTTGAATAAAACTGTACCATTTACATAACATTACAATGACCTTCATTACAAAATATAATGACAAAGGGTGTAAGGATCAAATTATTAGGTTTTCCTTTTTAAAAATAATTTACAAAATGAAAACCACACCTATTCATAGAAAGCAATAAGGAAAAGAAAAAGTTAAAAAATAGAAAAGGGAAAAGGAAATATATAAATAATGAAGGAAAAAGGAGCAGAAATAAAAAAGACAAAAATAGAAAGTAAATATAAAATAAAAAAGAATACAATATATATGAAATATAAAAGTATAACAACAGTAAAAATAGCAGAAAATGAAATAAAGAAAACGTAAATCACAAATAAGGATATTGGTTCTGCTGGTCACTGGCTAAATTGGTCTATAAATGAATTATTGTCGCCATCAAGATAATGTCTTAGCCAATCAGGTTGAACCACTCATAGATGCTAAAGTTTAATAGAGTCCTAAAGTACCATAGAGAACAATGGATCTTGAGAGATGAAAGAAATATAATGAAGCAACTTGGCCCTGTAGATTATTACATGAAGCCATCCATATATGCACATATTCACTACCGGCAGACAAAATACAAAGGTGTGTGTGTGTGTGTCAAATCAAAGATAAAAACAAAAGCAACAAACGTCAAAAGCGCCTGCACAGTGAATGTATTAGGTTGTTGCTCAGTTTAAGATGGGGAAAAAGAGTGGGTATGACTTTTCAAGTATGGATTTTTATCATAAAGCGGAAAGAGGGAAGGTCTGAAGGGAAGGAAAAGAAAAGTCTGAGAAAAGCACGAGTATAGTTACATGGCTGAAATGAGTATATATATATACGTATATCTATCTATCTATCTGTCTCTCTATATACATATGTATATCTATCTATTTATCTGTCTATATATATATATATAATATAATATAGGATAAATTCTTTATAAGAATTTATCAAGTAGTCAGCGTGAAAAAAAACTCATAATGAAAAAATAACGAAAAATTTCGTAATGAAAAAATTCATCGTTTCTTCATAGATATATTTAATTATATATAAAGGGCATTAACTGTGTATTAATGCCTCACGCTATCGAGGGACTAAATAAGTAAAAAAAAACTACCAAAAATAAGCAACATATTTACCAAAAGTGAGGGAATGCAGCTTTTCAAAATTTATCTCTTAAAAACATTTAACTCAACGGTAAACCACTGGTTTCTCAATCAAATACAGAAAAAACTGTGAAGTAACCTTGTACTGATGAACAAAAGAATACAGGTTACTTCACAGTTTTTTCTGTATTTGATTGAGAAACTAGTGGTCTACCGTTGAGTTAAATGTTTTTAAGAGATAAATTTTGAAAAGCTGCATTCCCTCGCTTTCGGTAAATATGTTGCTTATTTTTGGTAGTTTTTTTTTACTTATTTAGTCCCTCGATAGCGTGAGGCATTAATACACAGTTAATGCCCTTTATATATATATATATATATATATATATATATATATATACACACACACACACACACATATATATATACATACATAGTAGAATAAGAAATAGAAATAGAAAGTCCTTGGTACAGTATTATATATTTAAAAAATGAATAGAAATGGCTTTCCTGATAATTTTTCTCCAGAGTGGACTACAGCAAAGTGAAACGAAAGTTACAGGGACATAAATAAATCAACACTAGTTGCCAAGCAGTGTGGTGGGGGATAAACACATACACAGACACACATATATATATATATACATATATACACACATGCACAAACATATATATATATATAAATATATATATATATATATATATATATATATATATATATACATACACACACATATATATATATATATATATATATATATATATATACACACACACACACACATATATATATATATATATATATATATATATACACACACACACATATATATATATATATATATATATATATATATATATATATATATATATATACATACACACACACACACACACAAAATTCTTTCAGTTTCCAAATACAAAAGCTACTTGCAAGGCTTTAGTCAGCCTGAGGTTATAGCAGAAAACACTTGACCAAGGTGTTAGGCAGTGGGACTGAACCCAAAACCATGTGCTTCTCACCACACAGCTACATTTCTAAGTGCATTATATTATACATTCATTTGTCACATAGAATACTCAAATATATCATAGTTAGGGAGTGATACATAGAATATTTCATAACTTAGCTACATAAATAAGCCATGTGTTACAGAGAATTAGCAATGATGCAAATCATATTTGCATATTAAAGACATGATAATATAACATGATAGTGTAATACAAAAGAATATCATATAATATCATGAAGCAGAGAAAAGTTCACATGAATATTTGAAAATCCTTAGAAAATCTTAGAAAAACATAATATGGTTTTGTAGCAGTTAGCAGTTAACACATGATCGGTCAGATAAATAAGAATAAATTTGAATAATTGATCAATTACGGTATAATAATTGATTAAACGATCATGTGCATGATAGGCAATGTGAATGTAGTAATGTTAAACTAAAGCAGTAGGGAATCGTTAAATGTAAACCTTATTTAAAATTATAATGTTATTTATGACATTATTATTTGCAAGCTGATTTCAGATAAATTTGGATACATAAACACCAATATTTATTCATAGCTATCATTTTCTGAATGAAACTTAGAATATGATATAAAGAGTATGATTTTAAAGTGCATAAGCATAATCAATTAAATTATTAACAAAAAATTAATGAAAGAAAGCTGAGTGAAAGTGACAATAGGGAGTCACTACACGTAAACTCAATTTTAATTATATCATACTGATTCGCTAATGTTGTTAACATCTGTAATCATATTTAGAAAAAGTCCTTTGCACATACATCTACATTTATATGGCTACAATTATAACTAACATAGCTCTATCCTGTACTATCATACATCATTTTCTTCCTCTTCTTCCTACCACCATTACAATCACCATCACCGCCACCATTACCACCACTGCCACTACCACCATCATAATTTTTCATATTTTCATATTGCATGATAATTAAATGTCAAAGAAAATTTCTACCAGCATTTAATAATAATTTCATTTATTCTGTTTAATAAACTTCAATCTGCTATTAAAGTTTCAAGTGTTTCACTTGTACATAAATCATAGTACTTCTTTGGTTGAATATGTAATACTGCATTCCAACTTACAATTTATACCTTTAGTAGATAAAATATATTTCTACAAGAAGGTAAGTATAAGAGAAAATATAAACAGTGGATGAAAGGAGAAGGAACGGGGAGAAGTTTCATGAAAGTGTAGGAAATAAGTGACAGATAGTTGGAGGTTGGGTTGGAAGTAAATAATACCAGAAAGCTTTCTACCAGAAAGCTTGAGTGCCTAAAACTAAGATTAATAACATTTGTTAAAAGATTTGTTGTAGACCTTGTGTGATACTTGTATGCATTATGTATCCTTATATTATTTTTATACAGAATGTTTCTAAGCAGGATGTTTCCATTCTGGAGGCAATTACTACCTGCTCTACAATTACATCCATACTTACTTTTACTATTACATTGATCTTGATTTACCAGGTCATTATGTAATTATGATGGGATGCCAGAGCATACTTTCAAAGCAAAAGAAGGTGAGTATAAGGGAAAATATAAAAAGTGGATGAAGGGAGAAGGAATGGGTAAGAAATTTCATAAAAGTGTTGGAAGTGAGTGACAGATGGTTGGAGGTTGGACTACAAGTAGATGTAGTGAGTAATGCAAAAAGGTAGAAGTCTGGTGGATAAATATTAGTATGGCAAAGGAGTTGAGAGAAATAGAGGTGGTTCAGAAAGGATGAGGTGACAAGCAGCAGTTCAAGAAGTGTGGAGAGCAGCAATGTTTCTTTGTATGTGTATGTTGTGTGTGAGTATGTGTTGTGTCTGAGTGTGCATGTTTGAGTGTGTGTGTGTGTGTAAATATACATTGAATATATGTGTGTATAATAATAGATGTTCATGTATTGAGCTACTTATTCTGTATGTGTTTGTGTATATATACATATAGCAATAAAATTACAGTATACTAGGTCATATATACGAAACATGTAGATGCCATAAAAAGAAATAACACATTCCTATGTGACTGTTTGAATACATTTTTTTCAATGTTATATAATTTTAACTTTTTCTTGATTTGTGCTTTTCTCATCTCAGTAATAAAAAGTTTTTTTTTTTAAATGTAGTTATTTTTATTCACTTCTAATATTGTGGCAATCAAAAAGTTTCCCACAGAATTATCTCTCTTATACTCTAACTAGAGGATCCCACACTTTTGATCTGAAGTTTATAAGCAAACTACAAATATTATATCAAGGTATTAGTTGGATTATATATACTGAGGTTTTATGTCTTATAATGGGGATACCTATGATATTTTATAATCCAGATAGCCATTAGTTTCCTCTGAATGTAAAGATTATTGTCATGTGCTAAAATATCAAATTCCTTTTATTGGTAATAACTTCATTGATATTGCTAGTTCAAAATGTATATACATTACATAGCTTCATTACTCCATGACTGTAGATATGAAGCTATCTTTACAAGTTGGTCATACAGCAAGAGTTACACTTGCACAACATATCTATACAGTTGTGGTCCCAATTCATATCACATTACAAATTAAATTATATTCTTCATCAACCATTTAAGAATGCAACTAGAATTGTTCTTACTAAAAATGTATGCTGCTCAAGTTGCCTTATTTTCAAAATATCAAATTTCATTGATTCAATTGCTTGCAATATTTCAAAAGAAGACTTTTATAATGAGTAGAATAATCATTGTTGATCAAAGAAGGATTTCCAATACTTAAATAAAGGTAGCATTAATTGATATACTTGGCTATAGAGACAGTGGCTTACATTTCTTACAAAATTATTATTGGTAACCTTCATAAACAGTTTTCAATAAATTGAAATATAGCTTTGGATTGTTTGTTTTCAATATTGTAAAAGCATGAATAGGAATTATGTATATGAAACATGGAATGGAACTTCTACATTTATAATAATTGCAACATTTTCTTAGTATTTTCTTTGATAATCCTTTAGTAATGATGTTTCCTTGCATCTTTAATGATTACATTTCAAATTATTATTCATCTTATACTGATAATCAACTAAGGTAAGAATCTAATGCACACACACACACACACACACACACACATGTGCGCATGTATATAATGTGTGTATATATATATATGTGTGTGTGTGTGTGTATGTATATATGCATGTATTATATATATATGTATGTGTATATATATATATATATATATATATTTATGAATGTTACGCACGCACACACACACACACATATGCACAGAGATATGTATGCATATGTACACATATGCATGTATGTGTATAACATAAATATATTTCAGCATACAGATTTAACAAATATATTTTGATACGACATATATGAAGATGGAATAAAAAGAAACATGTCTGCTTCTTAATAACATGAAAATAAACAGCAGATTCATTAAAGGAAATATAAAGGAAATGTTCTATGTGCCAAACATTTCCCAATAATTGGAAGTGGAATATATAAAATGGTTATTATACAGAGAAATTTAATGTGAAATAAAATATCCCATAAGCCTTCTAAACATACAAGTTATAGAAAGAAAGCTTTTGTAATTTATGAATTTGGGCTCACTAAAAGTAATAATAAAAATTTTGAAAATACTCCATTAAAGAAAAAAGAGAAGGGTGGGGTAGTTCTATCCATTCTGAATTTAGAAACTGTCACAACATGAAAACAAATTTCCTGAAGGTCATATATTTATATATATATAAAAAAAAAAGAAGCTACATATGTGGGAGTATTGATTCCTGTTACAGATACCAGATGGCAATCATTAAAATGTTTACAGGCTAAAATTCTAGCCAATTTTCTACATATAATTCCTCAAAACTAAATTTTATTCTTCTACAAAATGTAATATCAAAATAACTGAACTTTACTATATGCTCCGTTATTAATACCTATGAAACCTGAGGTGGTGAGCTAGCACAATCTTTAGCATGCTGGATAGAATGCTCAGCAGCATTTCATCTGTCTTTATGTTCTGAGTTCACATTCCACCGAGGTCGTCTTTATCTTTCATCCTTTTGGGGTCAATGAAATAAGTACCAGTTGAGCACTGGGGTTGATGTAAATGACTTACCCACTCACCTGAAATTGCTGGCCTTGTGCCAAAATTTGAAAGCAATATCTTTGAAATCTGTTTGATATCATACCAGAGTGTCATTACTCTTGGAATCAAACACATGGCAACAGATGGTTCTTTAGCAGGGCAGAGAGAGATTAAGGATTTTGTTTATACACATGATGATGATGATGATGACATATACTCATGTACATTCACATACACGCACACAGATATGTCTGTCTTTCTATCTCTCCCTCTCTCTTTGTATATATATATATATCATGGTAGTCATAAGAATGAAAGTTCACCTGTCAAATCAGCTAACATGTTCTGTTCACCATTTTTCATAACATTTGCCATATACTCTATTATTCTATAAGAAGGAATATTGAACTATACAAAAATTGTTGCAAAAATTTTCATACTACAAATACTTCCAGAGAAAAATTGATGTATAATAAACATTAGTTAATAAGACAATGATAATGATTAAAAAATCTTTGACACAGTGTTTTATATATATATATATATATATATATATATATATATATATATATATATATATATATAGGAATATAAAAATATATAAAAGGAGCAAAAATACTGCAGATTCAGTATACACCACATGGCAAAATTATGAGTTGGAAATATGTGGAAAACATAAATAAAAAGTTTACTATCTTTTTATAAAGAAATTTTCTTAAAAATATATACACATTTTATGGATGTAGCGATATCCAACCAACTAGCTTTCACTATTTAAATTAGCTTTTCAAGGGACATGGTGAAATAATCAATTCTTGTGACAAAGGTTCTCACCATTTTGGATGCTTGAAAAATAAGAATGAGTCTAGAGAGTGGACCAAGGAAGGTAACAGGTGGCAAGGGGAACAACTAACTCCTCAGTATAATTTTTGAAGTGGTCAAGTTTGTATATTAAGGTGTAGTCTGTACTTTTGTATGGACAGGCTTTCCTTGTTTTGGTGTTCTTGTAAGGAGATTCAATCTTTGCATTGGTATAATGGAAAGATATGGAAATTCGACATTTTATTTCTTGCACATCTATTGATATGTTCACTCAAGGCTATCGGCCTGTATTGACGAAATCGAATCTGTTCTCTATGCAGCATGACTCTGCATCTCAAAGTAAGGCTCACCAATGCAAAGATTCAATCTCCTTACAAGAATGTCTAAACAAGGAAAACCTGTCCATACAAAAGTACAGACTACACCTTAATATACAAACTTAACCACTTCAAAAATTATACTGAGGAGTTAGTTGTCCCCCTTTCTACCTGTTACCTCCCTTCGTCCACTCTCTAGATACATTCTTATTTTTCAAGCATCCAAAATGGTGAGACCCCTTTGTCACAAGAATTGATTACTTCACAATGTCCTTTGAAAAGCTAATTTAAATAGTGAAAACCAGATGGATATCACTACATCCATAAGATATGTATATATTTTTTTTAAATTTCTTTATAAAGAGATTTTAAGCTATGTGAAATGAAGGCATTTCTCTTCAACCCATTGATTCAATTTGCTGACTTTTCCGATAGCATGCAGGTGTTGATGAATGGTTGAATGACCAAATCCAAGCATCTCTGCTAATTCCTCAACAGTTACGATGGGATTTTGTTCCACCAGGGTTTGCAGCATGTCCTCGTTGAGTTCTACAGATCTTCCACGATGAGGTTCATCTTCTAGACTGTAGTTTCCAGCTTGGAATTTCTGGAACCACCATTAACACTGGCTCACATCTATTGTCCAATCCCCATTTACTGTATTAATATTCCTCCCACTTTACATAGTATTGTTGCCTTTATTGAACTCATAAAGCAAAATATACTGAATATGCTCCTTTGTCACTTCCATTACAGCTTTGAAAAAATAACTGTTAAAATTGAACTGCACTCTTCAAAACTAGCACTAAGAATAAGGCCAAGGTAAAATTACTACCTACTTTTATGGCAAGTTGATGCAGGTAGTTAATCCAGTCCCCCTCCCACTTTTAGTTCATGCAATTGAAAAAAAAACACATTTATGGGATGACCTGATATATGTGTGTGTGTGTGTGTGTGTGTGTGTGTGTGTGTGTGTGTGTGTGTGTGTGTGTGTGTAACAAAAATACAGATAGAGAAAATCACATCTTTATTTGTTGAATTTATCATATAATCCCAACATTCATTTTTGATGGATTGCTTTGAAAATGTGTTAACATTTATTTTGAGAATTATTAATTTGAACTATACTTTTTGTATCTAAATATGTTGATACAACAAAAACGATCATTGACACTGACGAATGAATTCAACAATTAAAGATGTGATTTTCTCTAGCCATATTTTTGTTGTGCTATACTCTGAATTTCTTGAAATTCTTCTAAATGATATTTGGATCTACTTGTCATGCATCCAGAATTACTTTGGATGTTTATTCTACTTACATTGGTGTCTGATTGTTGGATATAGTTAACCAAATTCATTTAAAAGTGAGTGCTTTATTGAATTTAGTTAAACTATGTCCAACAATCAGACACCAATGTAAGTAGAATAAACATCCAAAGTAATTCTGGATGCATGACAAGTAGATCCAAATATTATTTAGTTTGTTGTTTAGGGCACTGAAAGTGTTGTCAAATCTTATGGTTCGATCTCATTTGTGGATCCCTACAAAGGCATATTTCATATATCTGTGGCAAACTGTGATTCCCCACTCAGTAGTCAGTGTGTTACACTTTAGAACAGACAGTGTTAGGGTAGATGGCATCCAACTAAGTCCATCAGAAAACCAAAGGACTACTGGTTGGTGGGACGTTTTCAAGTTACTAACATGTCAGCTGTGCAGAACATGTGAAGATAGCTATTCCAGGATTTACTGAAATGGATATAAGTTTCCCTTGGTGGTAAGCTGGAGTACATGAAAAATGGAGACATAGTTGCCCTCTAAGTGCAATGTGTATTGTATGTACAAACGGAGTGGCTTAAGTAAACATGGGAAAAGTTCTTTATTTTCTGCAATGGGATTTAGTGAATAGCTATCTTTCTGACATTGATGAGGCAGTAAAACAAAAGAATAGAAGAGAAATGTGCTATAAAACTTTTGTATATGCACATTGAGTTACATAATTTTAGATATTCTCCTTTACAACTCATTGCACCAGTTCTCCACTTTGTCTAGTATCTCCTACAACACTGGATTTAGATTTCACACTATGAGACAGGAGTGCATCATTGTATTCACAGTCATTACTAATATAGACTTCTCCATTGTCTGATGCTAGGTAGATGTTCATTGCTCTAATGCATTTAAGGTTGAATTTTCTTCTTGTTTGACAGGCTGGAGAGTGACTGGTGCTTGCATAAGTGTTGCAGGATTTCAGAATCTGTTATAATACTTTCCTGACTCCATTTTTGTAGCTTGTGGTTTCAGAAATCCTCCTTCTATTGGTAAGATCTCAGTTTCCTGTTACAATCCAGATGAGTGATTTCATTCCAGCTGAGTCTGTGTTCCACAGTAGCACATAGAGCCTTCTAGAGATGGAGGTGCAAACCGCATATTCAGGGTATCAGCAGAGTAGTGTGAATTTTGATCCCATTCTCAGCATTATTGACTCTTATTCATTGAATGTTCCAATTAGTTCTGTTACTTCTTCATGAGACTTTGCAGTGGATCTGGGTTTTATGTTCTTGTCTATAAGTTGTTACTATCTCCTCATGTATGCATCACACTGTTCTTGATATATATATTGTAGATCAAGCTGAAGCATGCAGCTGGACATTTTCTCGTCTGGTGGAGTGTACTAGATGCAGAATAGTAGTGTGAAGAACTACGAGGTGATTGAGGTAATTTTCTTCTTGTGATGGCAAAGTGCTTTGTGTTCTCCCTAGTTAAAGTTGTTGAGAAGATGTTACCAGATCTAAAAGATATTATGGGCATTTAATTACATATAAAAGATTGCAGAATTAGGTGACTATGTTTATATTTGTTTAAGATGTAGATTAGATTTGCCAGTAAATCCTTTCTTGTTTGTTGATAAGGTTCTAATAGTTTTTGATATATGACTCAGCAGAATGAGATAATGTGTTGGCATATCATGCTTATACAATGGATAGTAGGATGGTACAATTATGTAGAATATATGTGATAAGCAAACAAATAATTATAACACGCAAACATAGGAATGAATGAAGGACAAGCAAATGAATAAATGACTAACAATGTGAAGAGCCTTGTTGCTGGATGTTGTTGAATTTTAGCAAGATTTTCAGTACGTTTGAGATATTTGCAAAGCCAAATCAATACAGTCGTAGGACTGACTACTTAAGGTCATTGACCATCTAGAAATCAACTGATACCATTGTATTATGATAGAAAATTTGCACATTTTGGTTTACCTTCTTTTATCTTATTACTAGTAATTATTAAAAATGAATTGATCGCTTCTTGATGAATATATTTTGAATAATACTTTATGAAAATGTTTATTTATTTGTTTGAATGACATTAATACTTAAATGCATTTATCTAAAGAGACAGAAAATAAATATTGATAGTTTCTCACTAGTGTGTCACTGCACCTACTATCAGTTCCTGTAGTAGAATCCATCATAGAAAAGAGAGGACCTATCCTAAGTAAATCCAACAGAGGAATAACCCTTGAAGACACAGAGGACAAAGAGTTGCTGAAGAGGTCACAGAATGTGTGACAAAAAAACTTTGATGGACAAATAAACTAAAGTAAAAGATAATACTAATAAAACTAAGAGTGAAGATCAAATATATAGTGTGTGTTTAATTGACAAAATATGAACATCCCCAAATATAACAATAGTTGTTTCAACACACAATTTCATATCAAGAATCTTGCAAAACAAACACTTATATGTAATTAGAAAGAGAATTAGCTTAAATGAGATGTAGTTGAGGATTATTTTAGGACAAGGTTCATACAATCATCTTAGTGTGACTACTAGAGGTGAAGTACTTAGGAGTAAACCATTCTGTCAAGAATTTGTCATTCTGGGAAGGTTTTTGTCAGAATTTCATACTCTATAGTCTAGCACTACCTATGAACTCTAGCAAGACACACATTTCTTTAGAAAGTCATGCAGAGAGCTGCAGTTAACAAGGTGAATGTTGGCAAAATATTCAGTGGGAAATTTAATGCAAAGGTCAGTATCAATCATGCACCAATTTTTAATCCTCTTCTGTTTATTACTGCTTTCCTCTGTTTAAAGCTGGTTATCCAGCTTTAAACAGCGAAAGCTTTAAACAGAGGAGTTTAAAACTAAACATCCATGAGAATCCCCGTAGGCTGATGCCCTTATTCTCATAGCTGCATCTCATTTATTGAAAGTTTAAAGTAGAAATTCTATACATGAAAACGAAACCTAAAATCGAGAGGCTTTAAAGCAAACAGCAAAGTCAAAGTTTCAGTCAGAAGGTAAAAAGCAGAAAAATCAGAACTTCTTTCACAACCAGAGAAGTGGTCATGTTCATGATACAGAAATAGAATGGATATAAATTCCATACATTTTTACTTTGTGAAACAATGGATATACAAAAAGTGCAGTAGAATGATGGGCAATAGAATGATAGGCAACCCACTAATATACTGTCATACTTCGTTATTACTAGTCATTATTCTTTTTCACCCTTAAACATTCCTATACCTTCTTTCTTTTTTACTATTAAACATTCTTATGCTTACATATTACTCCTTCTATCGTTGCTGACATCCATCACTCTTTTTTTCTCACATCATTCTCTCTCACTTCCATTAACCTGGCTCTCTCTGCTATTACTGTCTTCACATTATACAATACATTCCGTTTCTATCTAATCCCTTTACTTACAACCCTCGTGTGAAACACACGTACACACACACACACACACACACACACACAAGCACACTTACTCTCTCACTCTTTCTCTCTCTTTCTCTATTGCCCTCCTGTTCCTTTCTTCCTCTGTTAGCATCTTTTCACTCACCAGCTTCATTTACTTGCTTCCATTCAATCAGCAATCATCCTGTAACTGTTCACCACTTTCAACTCTTATGCCATTACATACCTATCACTCCAGTTCCCTTCTGTCACATTTTTTTCTTTCATCATCTCACAATGACTATCCTCCCACTTAGTTCAGTGGAAATTAAAGAAATGGAAGCAAACAACTCAGAGAAAAGGGGATATTTTTTAGCTTAGCATGGCATGAGACAACTCTGGTGCCAGTGAACAGTCAAAACAAATATCTGCAAAGTGGTTAATGCTTAGAAAGTTATCTATTTGTAGCAGCCAATGCAAAAATTGAACATATGCATGAAACGTTCCCTACTCATTGCCTTGAACTGTGATGATGCATCCAACCCATGCCAGAATGAAGAAGCAAATATAAAACTGATGATAATGCATTATATAAGACTGTAATCTTCATTGGCCTTCTAATTATGTAATCACAGAGCGCATATTCTACCTTATAATCAGGCCCTGTGATTATAATCAACAGTTTTTAAAAATTGATGGGTTGGTGTACATCATTTGTTGTCAATGTTTGCTCTATCATTGCTTTACCAAAATGTCATCTATTTGCATTAAGATATATTATACATTGTGACCTTGTTTTAACTAGATATTAGATACTAGTCATAGCAATTCAATAAAGATTTTGTCTGAATATTAGATTTTACATTATAATGACTAGCTCGAATATTCAAAATTGATTTTAGGTGGCATATATCAAATATTTTATTGTAATTTAGTTTTTCATTTCAATATCAGACACATTTACAATAGATACTTATTAGAGAACGAACAAAGTTAGATACTTGTAGAACTGGATGTATACTTTTATGTACCACTTGCCAATTATCACCAGTGAAATTGGAGTGGCAACTTATATTTTCAGATAAACCTCCACCTGAGAATGTGCATTCTAACCTGGTAACACAGTTTAAACTACTGCAGCAGTTGATATTTTTAGTGACTCACAGTTTTCAAAAACTTTGTTCCTAAAAGTTTAAAAATCATAATAAATCAACTAATGTTGTTATTCTCAATGACACATTTTATCAAAAATAAATTAAATTAAAGCCATAAAGTAATACTCCTATATATATGTAACAGAAAAAAATTGTTCTATTAAAAGAGAAATTGCATCTTGAAAATCTAATTGTCTTCATTGGGTCATGAAGTTTAATTAAATAAATAAAGCTCCTGTTTCTATTTAATCGTTGAAGTAGTAAGACTGACAAAAGGTTATGTGATAAACTGTAAAAGTTGATAAACCTTCTATATTTCACTGATGGGTCAAATAAGTTGTTAAAAATTTTTTTTTTAAATAATGAAGCTCAAAAAGTCTGCAGTTAAATTCTGGTTAAGTTGTGAGAGAAATCTTCAGCAAGACATAATGCTAGTCTGTTAAAAATAACATTTCCAGAAGATGTGGTATTTATTTCTGAAAAGTGGCTGAACAGAGGTAATGTAGAATTCTATTCAGAGATACCAAGAAACATTACAAACTGAAAGGAGGACTATATCTAAAAATAAACCTTATTTGGTAACATCCCATGAGAATATCTTGGTCAGCCTATAAACTTTTCAGTCAACTTCGTATATACAGGCTTCATGAAATAAATTTCTGCAAATCTATTGCATATTTTCTTATTCTTAATAAAACTTATATATGAATAAAAGTTGAAGAAGTCTTTGTTGTACTATGATGAGAGGAAGTAAATCCTAATATTTCAATGCTTTGATGAAAAGTATTGCTTCAAAAGATAGTTTTTTATTTATTTCACAGCACAATTTATTACATCACTTTATTCCCAATCTTTTCTTGCTGAACCAAACTGTTATTATACCTAAAAGTTCTAATGACTATCTTTATTTATCAGTAATTACCTCTATTGACTTTATGAGCTGGGGGAAAGAAAAAAACAGGATGTTGTGAAGATCATGTTTTCTGGATAGACATTTGCAATGAAAGGAAAGTGAAATAGCTGCAACAACCAGGAATTAGAAATGGATTGTGGACTTAACTCATGATCAGTTCAATGGTACTTAAGCAATTCTAGTTCTTTCCTCACTTGTTGGCATCATAGAAAATAAAAAGACCAGGGAAATTTGACAAATTATAAATGCAACTGTCAACTTTCTACTCCAACTCATAGAAAGAAAGAATAAATATATATATTAGACAAGTTTTAACAGTGATATTAGAAAAGAATGAGTTTATTACATAATTCTTAAAAGAAACACTTCTATTAAACTTCTATTTGTTAATTATACATGTCTTAAAATATTTTATAAGATGCTTTTGAATATAAGTAATATTCTAGCAATAAATGTGACAGTTTAGGAATTTCATTGCAGAATTATTTAAATAGAACTGAATTTAGTTTCATTCACATGCATTGCATATAAATATATCTTTACACACACACACGCACACAAGTACACTCCCCTCACACACATACACACTGTATAACACATATAAATAAACACAAAACTATACAGACACACACATGTGCACATTGAAAACTTACTTTCTCTTGAGATTTTCTTTTGAAAGTGACAGCTGAAAAATTTGACAGATTTTCATATATTCACGATAAGATGCAAAAATGTCTACAATCATATTACTGAATAGAAACCATGAGAGATGTCAAAAGAAAGAATTTGTTCAGTTGCTATAATATGTACTTTGTTATTCAAAATTGGAAAAACCTAAAAGAAAATAATTCACATTCATACATAAAACCACAGAAACCTATAAAAATGGTTTTGCTCAATATGTGATTATACACTACCCCTTCCACTTATATAAAATCTGCCCCAACAAGAAACTTGTTCTGGCTGCTCTCTTCATGCTTTAACCACTCTACCTCGTCATCTCCCTCTCAGTTGATGGAACTCTTTGGGCATGTGAGTTAGAAGGTGACCTCAGTGGTGCTGGTGGCATGAAAAATGCAGCAGTATCCTCAGTAGAATGATAAGCATTTGGAAGAGCAACCAGCAGTAGAAACTAAGCCAAAACTGGATCACTGCAGCAAGACATAATCAATTGATCAGTTGGATCTTATCAAACATCCATCATGCTACAACAGAAAGTGGACATGTGTGTGAGAGTATATATATATATATATATATATATATAAGCATGTATATATTTCTTTATTTATTTATTAAGGCTACCATTAGTTTCATGTTAAGAGAAATAGAAAAATATCTATGTATGTATGTGTATATATATGTATGTATATATACTTGGGTTGTATATAAATATATATATATAAGTATATATGCATGTCTGCACGAGTATTTTGTATGCATGGATAAATGTATCTTTGTGTATATATATATATATACATACATACATACATATATATATATATATATATATATATATATATATATATATATATATATATATATATATATGTGCATGCATGTACACATGTATACACCTGCATGTGTATATATGTATATATATTTGTATATGTGTGTATGTATGTATTTTCATATGCATATGTGTTTGTGTCTGTGTTTGAGCGTTTGTGTGTGTCTTGCATGTGTGTGTGTGTCCAAGCTTGAGTATGTATATGGATGTATACATGTACATACATGTATGTGTACATATGGGCATGTTCTTAAAGGTCAACCATTGCCAATCACATGTGTAACCAACCATGAAGAACAAATCAACAGTACAAAGAAATCAAAAGCCAATCCCTTAAAACGACAGTCACTTTAACAGTAGCAAAATCACCATCTCACTACATCCACACATTTAAAGCAGTTTGTCAATGGAACTTCAGCCACAACACATCTCTTGATATACTCAGTGGCAACTAACTCCAAGCCACAACAGACAGAAAGGATGCTCTTGAAGTCTAGAATTTGAATTTTCATAGACAATATTTATATATCACCTGAGGAAACACAACTAGATCTCATAATGCAAGGAAACAGTTGCATAACCAAGTACCTGCAAGCCTGGAGAACCATGTAACACAGAAACAATAGTAGGGATTGCAAATAAATGTCCAACCGTACTCCTTGTTGACTCCAACATTTATCAATTATATATATATATATATATATATATATATATATATATATATATATATATATATATATTATATTATATAATATTATATTATATTATATTATATTTCTAAATCTCTCAAAGAGAGATACACAGTAACAGCACAATAAAGTGATGACTTTTTGCTAACATAATGTGGCAATCCCAGGATGGGATAAATGTTACTGTTATTTAGCCCCAAGAAACATCGTTTCAAGCTGGCTATATGACACAAAAGCTCTGTGTTCTTATGTTTTCAAAGAGGGGAGATTAGCACCTTTACAGAGCACATCTTAGCATCCATGGACCAGTTTCAGGGTTATTGCCCTTTATCAGCACAGAGTAGCTTGGCTTGCTAGATGCCGCTGCCAATCTGCTGTCGAAAATATATCGAATTCAAAGTGACAAATATTTAGAAATATTATATTTCTAAATCTCTCAAAGAGAGATATAAATTTTTGTAGATCAGTGACTATTTGTCACTTTGGGTTCTATGTTTTTGACAGCGGATTAGCAGCAACATCTAGCAAACCAAGCTACTCCATGCTGATAAAAGGCAATAACCCTGAAACTAGTTCATGGATGCTAGGTTGTGCTGGGTGGAGATGCTAATCTCCCCTCTTCGAAAACATAAGGACACAGAGCTTTTGTGTCATATAGTCAGCTAGAAACAGACTAGTTGGAGTATACATCCTATCCAAAATCATATCCTGGTCTCCTAAAATAGTGGATGGTCTATATAAGGATAACACTCCTTTCATACTAGATCGATATAGTAAGGTAGAAATGGAGAAACAGAAAACAACTTATATATATGTCCACCAAATTTACTCACAAGACATTGGCCAGCCAAGGACCAGAGTAG
>NC_142945.1:34385856-34393356 GCF_046866305.1 Octopus bimaculoides | reverse complement strand
TACTGACAAGTAAGGAATCAAATTTTTTTCTTCTGAAGACATGCCTGTGATTAGTTTGTTTGGTACAGGATTGAAATATTTTGGTTACTTTTCATTTTTGATGTTGTTATACACACAAACACATATATACATATATATATATATATATATGGTCTATGTAAAGTTGTATATATATTAAAAAGAATTAAAGGTAATGCTATGCCACTTCATAATAATCCTTCTTATTATTATTGTGCACGTGTACGTATGTCATTATACCTTCTTTCCTCTTCTCTGATTCCTACCTATCATACTAATCTATCAAATACGCCTATCTATAGAAATTTGACATCCTTGTATTCTTCCCTCCACTTTAAATTTTACTACTAAAACTACTACTCACCCCATCCATACCTTTTCTCTACCTATCCCTTAATACAGCCCTGTCATATCACCCCTACTCATATATCTTGCACTTATTCACTCCTTACCTTTTTATCTCTTCCTATCCTATCCCTCCCCCACTCCTCTCCCATCTTCTCCTCACATTATCTTGACCACCAGCTAACCAACTTACATTCCTTTTCTCACTTCTTTCACCCTTTCTTCACTTTTCTTTCTTTTCACTTTTTTTCTTCTCTCTCTTTTTTTCTCTCTCTTATTACTATTTTTTTGTCTATTTTACTGTTTCTCTCTTTCTTCCTCTCATTTTCTCTTCCTGTCTTCATGTTGACCTATCTTTTCATTCTAACCCTACAAATCTCCCCCCTCCATCTATCCACAAATACTACCAATATATTCTCAAGTTTTCATTCACACTACAAAATCCCTTTGAATGAGCAATACAGAATCCACAGTGCCATACTTAAACAGAGATGTGTAGATTTGTGCTGTATCCAAGAAGCAAGGTGGAGAGTAAGTTCTGCTAGGTTCCTCACAGGCAAAGAACATAGATATAAAATTTTCTAGAAGGAGAACACTGATGGGGTTGGGGCATGGGAATACTCCTTGTGGAGAAATGGATTGATAAGATAATCGAGGTAGTCAGACTTTGTGATAGAATAATTAAGCTTAGACTAGTGCGGCAGCATGGAACGGCTACCATTATCTCAGCCTATGCACCTCAGCCAGGGCTACCTGATGAACAGAAAGACCGATTGCAGACTACCAGCTTCCATATCCAGATTAAAAATTTACATTTAAACCAGCAATAATTGGAGCATTTAGTTTTGTAAGTAAATGCCTAACTGTCAGTCTCGATAAGCTTGGATTTTCAGAAAAATAAATCAACCAACTGATACCCACATTAAAATACAAGTGTAATTGGAATAATAAAACTATGCAAGACTTTTCTCAAGTTTAAAATGTAACATTGCTTTCATCTGCTACATTCCAATGACGGAGTTTTGTATCTTAGTTAGAAACCAGCTCCTTCTTCAGAGGAAGAATTTAGAATGATTAAATACAGAAAAGATATACATACACACATGAATGTTTGGGTATGAATCTGAGGACAGCCCAGACGATTCAGAAAGAGTTGGATGAGTCTAATGGTGACTACGAAGGTAGGGCAGCTTGGAAAACTCACTCTGATTGTTCTAATAAGAAAAGAACCCCTGAATTCGTTGGTGTAATCCAGGCCATAATTGACAACGATCCCACCAAGTCAATCATGTCCATCACCAAGGATATGGGAATGTCTGAGTTTCTTATCAGGCAGGTAGTGCATGAAGACATTTGGTATTTCTCATACAAGATGAGAAAGGACCAATTTTTATCCTAAGTCATCAAGGACAAGAGGAAAGACCATGCTACAAAGCTTTTGAACAAACTCAAGCATCCTTTCCAACTGAACAAGCTTTGGTTTTTCTCAGACACGAAAAATTTCTACTATTGTCAGATGGTGAACACACAGAACAATCGTTGGCTTTCTGAGTCCCCAAAACATGTACTGCGAGTGATAAAAATCAAGCACCCACTCAACATCATGTTGTTTAAAGTGATCACTTGTGTTAGCAACGTTATGCTTCCATTCATCTTCCCACAAGGCCTCAGATTCAACACGGAGGCCTACATCAAGTGCCTGGTGGAGGTAGTGCTGCCCTGGGTGAAGACAGTGGCTGCTGGAAGACCCTATATTCAGTAACTCTGCACCATGCTATACAAGAAGGAGAGTGGCTGTCAGACAATTTCTGCAACCACATCACCCCAACATCTGGCCACCTAACTCCCTAGACCACAAACACCTTGATTATTATGTGTAGGGCACAGTTGAGTGAGGGACCAACAAAGCTCCTTTAACACCATAGATGAACTGAAAGCAAGGATTATGGCAGCATTTACCATCTTAAACAAGGAGGCCATCCAGAAGAGTTACAGTAATTACCGAAGTAGTCTGGAGGCCGTGATTGAAGCCAATGGCGGTTTTATTGAATAGATTTTCTCTTTAGTATTTCAGGATATTTCTATGTAATTTTGGTAAATATATCCGTTAAAATGAAATGTCAGTGTTATTTTCATTTTGCATAATTTAGAAAATAATTTATTCACCATACCCTGTATATATGTATACATATATAAATACATATAATACACACCCGCACACATACACAGATATATACATATATATTGAAAAGGTTGCAAGATGCAATGAAAATTTTAGAAAATTTTTTTTAAATAAGTGGAAATTTTACCGGCAAGTGTGTTAAATCATAAGGCACTAAAAGAGAATGACTTTCCCCAGATACCACAGAATATGCTTCAACACACGAACTCACATAAAGAATCTTGCAAACCAAATCCAGAAACGAAATATATATATATATATATATATATATACATCATCATCATCATCATTTAACGTTTGATGTGCATGCTGGTATGGATGGGTTGGACAGTTTGACCAGAGTTGGTAAGCTGGAATGCTGTACCAGACTCCTGTCTGATATGGCAGGGTTTTCTATAGCTGAATGCCCTTCCTAACGCTAACCACTTTGAGAGTGTAATGGGAGCTTTTGCGTGCCACTAGCACAGGTACCATTTGCATGACACTAGTATCTGTCATGAGTGTGATTTTGCTAGGCTTCATGGGTCTTCTTTTCAAGCACGGCATAATGTCAAAGGTGTTGTCCACTTTGCCTCTGTAAGGCCCAATGCTCGAAAGGAACTCAATCACTTGGCCTCCATGAGGTCAAACACTTGAAAGGAGCTTGGCCACTTTGCCTTTGTGAGTCCCAACACTCGAAAGGAACCTGGTGACTTTGCATTCGTGAGACCCAACACTCGAAAGGAACTCAGCCACTTTGCCTCCGTAAATCCCAACGCTCGAAAGGAACTAAGTCAATTTGCCTCCGTGGGGGCCAATGCTTCAGTGGTGCTCTTTACATGCCAGTTACGTGGCACCAACATCAGCCATGACTCGATTTCACTTTGTTTGACAGTTCTTCTCGAGCACAGACATCACCAAAGGTCTCAGTCACTAGTTATTGCCTCTGTGAGGCTCAAAGTTCGAAGAGCATACTTCACCACTTCGTCCCATGTCTTCCTGGGTCTACATCTACCACAGGTTCTCTCTACAGTTAGATACCGTCACTTCTTTACATAGCTGTCCCCATCCATAAATCATCAGCTGACCATACCATCTTTAGAATAGATTCATTTCTTTTTTGATCCTATCACTACTTAATATATTTTCCCAAATTTACTTCCTCTACACTTACTTGACAATAACACCACCACCGCATGCAGGCTACTTGTTGATAAACACATTCCACTCTTGGTAACTTTTGATCCCCCTTCTACCATCTGTAAATTAAGTTTAGCTCTATTTTTTATAATATGGTACTACTAATTCTTTCTCTCTCTCCTTTTTTCCTTTGGAATGTCACCCATACCGTCACCACTTATAGCCTACCCCTCCATATTACCTCTGCGCATTCCTTCTTCCTTATTAAACCTTTACCTCTATCCCCCCTTCCTCCTTTGCTCCCAATACTTATTCTCTCTGTCCAGTCAGATTAACTAACCACAAAAAATATCACTACCATCCCCCACCTGAATCACTTCTCTATCCCCTTCTGTCTTTAAGACTTGACCTATCTACCCTGCACACATCTCTCACTTGATTTGAGACATCCTTCAAGTAAACACACGCAGTATACTTCGGACACGATATGACATATATCCACCTTTGCTATTTCAGCCTTTGCTACAGCAACTATCTCCGGAAAATTCCCACAAGGATTATTTTATTTACATTGATACTTACTACTGGAATGAAGCTACACTCCAAGTACTGTTCTTTCTTTCTTTTTTCAGCGCATCACACTCACTCTCACTTCCTACTATAATGCTCCGCTTATAGATATAATAATCGATTCCTCTACTATTTCTGTCTCTGATGAAGGGATGCATTGGATCTTCCCTGAAACAGCTGTAAGACTCTATCCATAAAATATATTTCTATCTTTACCATTGTTCTCTTTATCCTTTTATATATTTATACATATATATATATATATATATATATATGTGTGTGTGTGTGTGTGTGTATACATATATAATATACTTATATATATATATATACATACATACATACGTATATATATATATATATATATATATATATATATATATATATATATATATATATATATATATATATATATATATATAGAAACTCTGCCAAATTCAGATTGGAGCCTGGTGTTGCCATCCGGTTTCACCAGTCCTCAGTCAAATCGTCCAACCCATGCTAGCATGGTAAGCGGACGTTAAACGATGATGATGATGATGATGATATATGTATAGGTGCAAGAGTGGCTGTGTGGTAAGTAGCTTACTTACCAACCACATGGTTCTGGGTTCAGTCCCACTGTGTGGCACCTTGGACAAGTGCCTTCTACTATAGCCTCGGGCTGACCAAAGCCTTGTGAGTGGATTTGGTAGACAGAAACTGAAAGAAGCCCGTCATATATATATATATATGTGTGTGTATATGTGTATGTTTGTGTGTCTGTGTTTGACCCCCAACATCGCTTGACAACCGATGCTGGTGTGTTTACATCCCCGTAACTTAGTGGTTCAGCAAAATAAACCAATAGAATAAGCACTAGACTTACAAAGAATAAGTTCTGGAGTTGTTTTGCTCGACTAAAGGTGGTGCTCCAGCATGGCCGCAGTCAGATGATTGAAACAAGTAAAAGAGTAAAAGAATATATATACATACACACACACACACACACACATATATATATATATATATATATATATATATATATATATATAGATAGATAGATAGATAGATACACATACATATATTCCAAGTAAGTTTATATATCAAGTGTTACTTTGTGAACTTAATATCACCACTAATGTGATTTTTCTAATTTATTTCCTTCTTTCTTGTTTCATAGTTTTGAATATTCTATTTTATACCTTTCATTTCTCTTTTTTTTTATCTTTTGATGTAAAAATATTACATACCATGCTGTTATGGTATGATCCACAATAATTCAGGCATTGTATATAGCCTAGAAACAAATTTTTATTGTTAGTAAACTCTTGGCATTAACTGGTTACCACAAAAACATCAATATATATATATATATATATATAATTTCAACCAAATTAATATATTAATATGATCTAATAGTATATATTAATTTTATGCGTCTAGCTTTGTAGTTCAATATTAATTTGCATTCACCACTATTTCTAATTTGGAAAGTATGTAATGTGTATGAGTGCACATTTTATCACTGGGGAATATAACTTTCATTATATTTACCCTTATGTATAATGAGTCTCTCTATAAAATACATTTTTTAGTTATTTTTATGCTTACGTTTTGTTTCTTATACCTTATTTTCAATGTTACGTTTTTTCCATATTTTACTGACTTATTGCATTGAATAATGATAATCATTTTATTCTCATTTATATTTAATTCATTTACATTTCATTTTCATATATTGAATATGCTTTAATTTTTAGTTCATATATATACAGCACAGAATTTTGTCAGTGAACAGGTCGCGGTCTCAAAGCGACAAAAATATTTTTTGACAAATTAAATTTAAATGTTGAAGTGAATCTAACGGATTTTGTGTGTTATTTTAAATGGCTTATAAACACCTTCCACGCTGCAATTGTTTTCGTTCCAGCACACGATCTCAGATCAGGTCACTTGCTATGCAAGTGCATCTCCGTAACATATATATATACATATATATATATATATATATATATATATATATATATATATATATATATATATATATATATATATATATATAAATAAAGATAGATAAGGTCAGTCTATAGGGTTACATTGAGTTTCACATCCATAAAGTGCTTAACCTTACAGCGTTTCTTCAGACCCTAAAACCTGTTGGCCTATGACCTCTCTGGCAAGTGGCCTCTCTAGAAAAGGGAGGAGGAAAAGACTTCGTTACTCTGTATCAACAATGCCAACACCAGTTTTAACGATGCCAACACTGACACCAATGACATCAGCACCAACAACAATGGTAGCAGCAATGTGAACATCGTCAGAAACTACATCACCAACACCTGCATACGGAGATACATGTTCAACCAGCACCTCTCCAACTACAGATCCTCTTTCAGGATCCCGGAGAGGAGATATGCTACGTCCTTAGCCATCCATGTACGGTGGAACATCCTTAGCCTAACAGACGAGGATATTAAAGAAATCCTTTGACCTAGGGAACATCCTTAACTCCAGGACAGAGGTCTTCAGACCCTGCTTGCACTTCAAGAAATTCTTGCTGGTTCCTTCTACAGTTAGTTACCGTCACTTCTTTACATATCTGTCCCCGTCCATAAATCATAACATGACCATACCAATGCAGTCGTTTCTCTTGCACACATCAAATAATGGCTTAAATTCAATGAAGTTGACTTTTATTTATGCTGGACAATATAATGCTTACTTTTACTGTATAAATTCACTAAAACCATTAAATGGTTAACTACTTTTTGAAGTCTGACGTTCATGCTGGCAAACACAGTCCGGGCCATCTTCTATTATAATAATAGTCTTGAGTTTGACTCTGTCACAACATATCAATGAGAAAGGGGTGATAAAGGAATAAGGAAGGAAGGGGTGATGGCAAACTGGTAGTGGGAGCGTTTTAACTCTGTGTGAGTATATGTGTGTGTGTATATATAAAAGGAAGGTAAGTGAATGTTTGTATGTGTGTGTGTGTACGTGTGTGTGTTTCAACTTTGTGTGAGTATATGTGTGTATGTGTGTGCATGTCCGAGGGAAGAATGTGAATGTTTGTATGTGTAAACTAGCGTTCTTTCCTTCCGTCAATGTCACATCTCAAAAGATAACATTGAGATAACAAGTGAATTCATTTGATTTATTATCTATGTTTAAATATAAAATACTACAATTAGCCATCGTTTTTTATGGCATGGGGCCAGCTAGTATTATTATACGCAACACAAACACTTTGTAATTTAATAACTTTTAATGTAATACCTGTTAAA
>NC_142945.1:34373356-34383356 GCF_046866305.1 Octopus bimaculoides | reverse complement strand
CAGACGGAAACATTTGTTGGATCAAAAATTTTGTACATTGGTTTTTTTTTATACTTGTTGATGTCTTGTCCAGTTGTACCATTTGTGTTTAGTGTCCTACCCTCATGATACTATTCCCTGGTAGAACTTGTTATAAAGTCACCAGCATTTTGAAGTGGGTAATCCTGTTCATAATATGCCCAAATTGCATGCACACAAATACACACAGAAGCACACACATACATATATTTGTTTATAAATATCATCATTGAAAACAACATCAAAGATGTAATCCACCATCTCATGCTTGTCATCATTCTTGTGATCATTGTTGGTTATGGTGGCATCATTTTCATCATTGTCAATTTCCTTCCCCCAAATTTATGAGATCTGAGCTCAGTACTGAAAGTTAATGATGCATTTATCAGTTATACAGATCTTCTTCTTAGAGAATGGAGCTGTCTGGATAAGATGCTACAGATGGATGGGCTGGTGAGACAAGCCAACATGTATTGAAAAATATATGAAAATATAGGTAAAACAAATATTTAAATTTGTTGATTTCATGAAAAATTAGCACATATGACTAAGACAAGTAGAACGCAGAATGAAGAGACTAGAGTTTTGAATTGCAACATGTTCAACTGAATGTATTATATCTTCCTATAGTATCCATGGACTGCTTAAGAGGGAGGGAGAGTTATTGTGTGTTGAGTTTCTTGATTAGAACACAAAGCATTCCTTGGTTATTAATAGCACAAAAAAGAAAGAAAAAAAGAAAGAAAATTCATATTGTCTATAAATGCAACCTTTTTCCTGTGAAGGAGGTTGCAATAATGAGTCCTTCTTTTGGTTACTTTGTCGGTGAACTATTTAGGATGCATGATTAATATATTTTCATAATTCTACATTGTTTCTATCTTTACATATTTTCTAATCTCTATATCTTATACTGCAATGTTTAAAATGTCCAACAATTTTTCTTCCCCATTCATGTTGTACTATCTTATAGTCTTCTCTACACACACTGCATTATTTTTATTCATGATACTCTGCTTCACAATACAAGGTATCAACATCATCATTAGCTTTATCTTGTATCTGACAATTCAGTTTTTTTGTTTTTTTTTTGCCTAATGCTTCCTTTATGGTGGTGGCATTGCTGACTCTGTAGACCAATTCTTGCATAGAAAAGTCAATGGTATTCACTGCATGTTAATGTTGGTGGAGAACGAGGTTGATTTTATTGAGCTTGTCTTTCCTTCATTTCATTTCTTCCTTTTCTCTTCTGGTGGCTTGAAAGGTTTTGGTTCTGGTTTTGCTACAGTCTCAGGCTTGTATTTCAAATGATTTAGGCTGAAGACCAGTGGCTTTCAGCACTGTTTTGGAGTTGGTCCTGGTATCTTCAAAGGAAGCAACACCATGATCTTTTCCCTGAGTATGTTACCTACAATATTATTATGTCTATTATTTATAATTGATTATGACCCAATAATTTTGATTTAGCCAGTGGACTTTAGTAGAGTCCACTCCTGTTGCAAGTGTTTGCACCAGGTTTTCAATATGAGAACAATTTCTTTAAGGTGGTGAGTTGACAGAATTGTTTGGGCATCAGAAAATGTGCTTAGTTCAAATGCTAGCTGAGGTCGAATTTGACTTTCATCCTTTTGGGGTTGATAAAATAAGTACCAGTAGAGCACTAGGTTTGATCTAATCAACTTAACCTCTCCCCCAGTATTGCTGGCATTGTGTCGAAATTTAAAATCAATGTTCAGTATAATTTCCTTTGTTACCCTGCTATATCTCTTTATTATAATATTTATCATGTATTGCAGTAGTACATAGAAAAACACTGTGTTGCACAATTGTACAATATTGAACTAACAAAGAAGCTTCAATGTAGTTACTCAACCAATTAGAAGTAGCTACTCAATCTCCCACTTATTTCACTGTCTTAAAAAAAAAACAGAAAAGATGAATTGGAGACCTAGACATACTAAATCTGGAAAAAAAAAACTGAAACATCACAACTAGAAAATTTCTAAACAACAATAGTAATAACTGTAATAGTCTGACCTTTCCTAGTCTTATTATCCATCTATCTTGCATCATTTGTTGCAATATTCATTATCTCTAACAGACACAGAATCTATAATCTACTTCAATCTACATTCAATGAAATTCTCATAGACTAATATACATTTACAGACAGATATAACAAATAAAAAGATAATTGTTTGTTGCTTTGTAGACAAATCCATTTATGTAATTTTGATTTTGTTTTCTTCAAGTCAGTTTAAAACCCTGAAGCAAAATGAGTTTTAATAATCAAAACACTACAACAATACTTATACTATGGTGGTAGCGGCCATTACTGTTACTACTGCCGCTGCTGCTATAGAATGGTTAACACTACCAACAACACCTTAGTGCAAATTTTTTGCAAACTCTCTCAACAGGACGTAATACAAGTCAAGAAAGCATCTATATAACCACTGAACCTGTTGGAAATAGCAACTATATCTTCCCCATATCATATTGGACAATGTAGACTCAAACATACCAAAAGTGGATTATGATCAAGAAGTAATGCTTTTGGTCAAAGGTCTGTTGAATTTCAGAGTTGGCTGACCTAGGCCTAAACAGCATGATGCACCAATGCGGGAGACTTCCTTAGGCAATCAACCAGCTAGTAATAGCAGCAACATCTCTCTCTCAACTCTAATATAAAGCTAAATAGACAATTAGTGATCTGAACAAAAGTTTATAAAAAGCATGTATTTTGATGTGGCTTCCAATAATTGAAGATTTTCACTGGGTAATGCAATTTGTTTTGCTTTAATTTTTCTGATGTGAAAGCTATTACAATGCAGACAACTGTCTTCTTGTACATTCAAGAATCTTATATTGCATATTTATTTATAATCCAAGCAAATGTGTTCACTTTACATTGTTTAACATTTAAATAATAGTTGTGCTGAATGCTCTAAAGTAGAGTGAACAACATTTCCCCCACACAAAAAAATTTACCAGCACCCCACTTCAGGCCATCTGCTGATGAAGTAGTCTCTAAACATCCATATAAAAATAATGTTTAAGCCTTAAAAGGAAAACAGTATTATAAGCTGTATTTCTATACACACATTAACCAGAGAAGGGGCTTGCCAAATTTGAAAAGAATTCTCACTCCTGATTTATTGTAAGTAAATACAATACATGTTTTTTATATATATATATATATATATATATATATACTTATCGATTCAAATTAGATAGCTACAGTGGATCTATTTTAATTATAACAAACACCCTCTGGTTAAAATCCTGTCTACACCCTTGATATGAATTTAAATATTCCTTATTCTTCTTGGTATAGATGTGCCTCAATAATTTACCTCAGATGAAAGCTTCCCCACCCCTGCTAGAGATCAAAAATATGATTTGTACATGCTGAAAATACAATAGACTTTCAATTTCAGGAAAAGGCTATTTCATATTACTTATGACATGATTGGTATTCAGAAAGATATGAACATCTTACATCTTATTTTTTCTGCCTTTAATATTTATAGTAGCTTACCTTTCGACTTATTTTAGAACATAGTTGACTATACCTCCATTTAGAGCACAGTTTAAGCTATCTTTTCATGGAAGAAGGTTTATGTTCCTATAACCTGTGTTAATTCTGTAACCCTTTAAAATGGAAGATAAGAAAGTTCATTTTCGGCACTTGATGCTTTTCTTTTTCCGTAAAGGGAAAAATGCCTCACAAACGACCATGGAAATATGCGCAATTTACGGTGATGTTTCTTTATCTGAAAGAACTATACGGAAGTGGTTCGCAAGATTCTGAGCTGGAGATTGTAGCCTTATTGATAAAGAGTGATCAGATAGACCATCCACTACAGATGATGACCAAATCAAGTCATTAACTGAGAATAACCCACATTGCACAACCCGAGAATTGGCAGAAAGCCTCAACCTATCAAAATCCGTTGTTCATGAGCACCTGGTAAAGCTTGGGTACAGAAATCGCTATGATGTTTGGGTACCAGAGGAGTTGAGTGAGAAGAACCTCTTGGATCCCATTTCCATCTGTGATTCACTTTATAAATGGAATGAAAACGCGCCTTTTTTAAAGCAAATTGTGACAGGTGATAAGAAATGGATTATCTACCGAAATGTTCAGAGAAAGTGATCCTGGAGTAAACGACATGAGCCACCCTTAGCCACCCCAAAAGCGGGTCTTCACCCTAAAAAAGTCTTGCTTTGCATCTGGTGGGATTGGAAAGGAATTCTGTATTATGAGCTTCTCCTAAGTAACCAGACAATTAATTCTGAGAAATACTGCACACAACTGGACGAGTTAAAAGCAGCAACAGTTGTAACCTACACAAGTGTCGCATAACCAGCCCACTCAAAAAGTACCTTGGATAGTAGGTTGACATGCCATGCTTGAGGAGCCCTATTGAGTCTCGTACATCAAAATCAAATCAAATCACAATCACATGGGAATTGTAGTTGTGGTCCCTGTGCTGATGGCTTCCATGCTGGTGGCATGTAAAAAGCACTATCTGATCATGGTCAATGCCAGCCCCCTCTGGCCCTTGTGCTGGTGGCACATAAAAAAGCACCCACAATACTCTCAGAATGGTTGGTGTTAGGAAGGGCATCCAGCTGTAGAAACACTGCCAGATCAGACTGGAGCCTGGTGCAGCCTCCTGGCTTCCAAGACTCCAGTCAAACCATCCAACCCATGCCAGCATGGAAAATGGACGTAAAACGATGATGATGATGATGATGATGATGATGATGATGATGAAAATATTAAGTTTCTTGACCATATACACAAAACTGCTGATTCAGTTTTCCATTTTGTCCACCTAAATTAAAACTAATCAAATGAAATAAATCACATTTTCAGTGTGTCATGATTGCAAGACTTGTAGTCAAAATTACACCAAAGAAGCCCATCCAACTGATTAGTAATTATTCTCTCATGCTACAACTAACACACAGATATGCTGCTTTTTCTTTCGACCTCTACATATACTACAGCCTCTACTTTTTTGATCTAGCCAGTTACATTATATATCCTCTCAATCCACATCTATACAGCACATTTAGCTTTTTCTCCCATACGTATGATGTGACTCATATTCTAACCCAATGCAAGTAGATGGCTCGCAAGAATATAAAACATACACGGGGGCTTCAGAAAATTCATTCAAGATTCAATTCTATTCCCACCAAAATTCTTTCTGATACCCCAAGAATAGGATAGCAACTCGTCTTGCAAATCATGTCTGGGAATTGAAAGAGATTGACACTCGTCCTTTCAATGTAACCTGGGAAATTCTAGAAAAAGCATCATCATACAGACATGGACCTTATAAAAGACTCATGAAATGTAATCTTTGCTTCTCAGAAAAGATTTTTAACCTATTCCAGGATAAACATGCCTTGAACCAGAGATGCAAACACTTAAATTCCTGCAGGCATGCCATGTGGTTTAAAGTGTCAACCGATAAAATACCGTACAGATAAAATGTTTTGATTTTCGTAAAATTTTTGACTGTCGCATTGGAATTTGAGTTTACACCTTAGAGCTATTTTGTATTACAATGCTAGTGCATATTTGCATATTTCAACTTCACTTTTAAGAAAACCTCCGACTGTTTTACAAATTTAAGCTTAAGCTTCACCAAGGTTTATTTGTATTGTTCACTCATGCATTTAATTATGCTATGTTAATTTATTGTGCAGTTTCCTTATTTTAACATTTTAGTATTATATATACCAGACAGTTTTTTAAAATGTTTGTGTACATACATTATGATGTATATAATTATCTTGATGTGAAGATATGTCTCTATATATTTATGTGTGTGTATGTATGTATATGTATGTGTGTGTACATGTATATGTATGTATGTGTATATGTGTGTATGTATATATATATATATATATATATATATATATATATATATATATATATAGGAAAATGAAAAAAAGCCAGAATGCTGAACTGGAAGCATAATTTAATAAAGATTTTTTCTAACCGGTTTTCATTGCGATGAAGCAAATTATCAAGAAGAAGGAGAATGAAAATGTTTTTTTACAAAGAAGTACAAAAAAGTACAAAATGAAGAAAATAATATATAAAACAATAATATATAAAAAAATAAATATACCCATACATTATATTGTCTTTGAGCTTTTGTAGTTCAATAGTAGTTCATGTATAAATTGGTAGGAAAAATAAGGATGCATGAGAGTTGAGAGTTTTGTTAGGTTTAAAAAAAGGGTTAAAAGTTTGTGTTAAGCAGGAAATGTGGTGTCAAAACAGGAAGTGTGTGTAAGGGGAGACAAGTGTTTTTAGTTAGAGTTATGAACTCTTTTTTTCCCAACAGGAAGTTTGTGTCTGTTCATAGAGAAATATGGTCACTGAGGGGTGTGTGTGTTAAGAAATGGATGGAATTTCTCTATGAAAAGATTCTCCTTGTTGATATATATATATATATATATATATATATATATATATATATATATATATATATATATATATATATATACATATATGTGTATGTATATGTGTATATGTATGTATATACTCTTTTACTCTCTTTTTACTCTTTTCCTTGTTTCAGTCATTTGACTGCAGCCATGCTGGAGCACCACCTTTAGTCGAGCAAATCAACCCCAGGACTTATTCTTTGTAAGCCTAGTACTTATTCTATCGGTCTCTTTTTGCCGAACCGCTAAGTTACGGGGACGTAAACACACCAGCATTGGTTGTCATGCAATGGTTGACAACCCTAACCCACACATACACCCAACACAGACATTCATATACGTTCTTCTAACACTAACGCTCGTACACTAGAACAAAACCACAATGGATCCCAACCCATTAATATTCTAGAAAATAACAATACCAATAATAACATTGATAGGACAAATAGCCATAACAATAATTCCATTGATCTAGATTCTTACACATCCCCCAATAACATATCCTCCAATAATAATAACTCACCCACCAGTATACGCAACCCTCTAGCCTCCTACACTTGTAACTGTCGCTCCGGGACTATCTGTCCGCTTCAAACACATTGCGTAAGATACAATGTAATATATAAATGCACCGTGAGAAATCTGTTACATAACTCTACTGCTATATACATAGGTGCAACTAAAAACTTCAAACATCGCTACGCAGCCCATTTGCACTCTTTTAGATACGACAAACACAGTAAATCTACAACATTAGCCAATCATATTCATCACCTCAAAAGCAAAAATACCCAATACACTTTAAAATGGTCCATCTTAGATTCTGGAACTCCATACCAGGGCCAGCGCTCCAACTGCAAGCTTTGCGTAATGGAGGCGTTCCATATTTTAAAATACAATTCTCCCACTCTACTTAATCGATATAACGAAACGTTTAGCAACTGCAATCACCGCTCTTTCCACACATTTAAATTTTATCACAAGCAAAATTGCACAAACGATCACGCAACATAATCACACGACTCCCCACAGGCAACCTATTCAACCTGGCAAAAACATCCATCTTTTACCATCTTTTGAATAGGCTCATTTCCTTTCGATCATATCACCACATATATATATCCCCAAATCTATTTCCTCCACACTCTAATTCACAATAACACCACCACCGCATACAGACTGCGTCGTTTCTTTCAATCCCATTCCACCGTCTGTAAATAGGTTTGGCTGCATTCTTGAATATGATACTACTAACTACCTTTCCCACCCATCTCTCCCTTTATTTCTGTCCTTGCTTTACCACTCATACCCCCACCACCTATATACTACATACGTGCATTCCTTCTTACTCACTAAACCTTTTAACCTCATCCCCCCTTTCCTCCTTCACTCTATACGCTCATCCCCTCTATCCTGTAAGATCAACCGACCATAAAAATATACCGCTACCATTCTCCACCTCAATCTTTCCTCTACCCCCTTTCCCATTCTGTCTTCATGACTTGACCTAATTACCCTACGCTCACTTCTCACTTGACTTGGACATTCTTCAAGTAAACAAGCAAAAACCATCGGATGCAATATGGCATATATTCACCATTGCTTCAACATCTATTTCCGGATTATCCCCACAAGGATTACTTTACACGGATATTTACTACTGGAATGAAACTACACTTCAAGTACTGTTCTCTCTTTCTTTTTCAGCCCATCACACTCTATATCACTTCATACTAAAAATATCTGCCTATGGATATAATAATTGATTCCTTTATTTTTTTCTGTCTCCGATGAAGGGAAGTACTGGATCTTCCCAGAAACAGCTGTAAGCCTCTATCCATAAAATTCTTCAACCTTACCTTTGCTCTCTTTATCTTTTTATTTTTATTTATTTACATATACACACGCTAATACACGACTTATAATACCCAATCCTGTTCATACAACGACTGGGGCAAACTAGTCGGTATACAGCACTTACTCGGTATTACCTGTATCCTCTTGGGTTTGGTTAAATCCAATACCCTCCTCAACCTTATATATATATATATATATATATATATGGAGATGTATTTGCGTACCTATTTATTTGTATATTTTATGCATGTGTATGTGTATGCATTTGTATGTATGTTTGTATTTATGTAGATATACATGTAATTTTATGTATGCATTTTCATATCTGTATGTTTCGCAAGCTGAATGACATGTCTAACTTTTGTTAGATACTTATTGGAATGCCAATCATTTCACTCTCTCTACCTGTCTATTTTTCCCTTTCTCTCTCTAATTTTCTGTTTCTTTTTCTTCTTTTCCCCCTTTTTTTCTCCACCACCTTCTTGTTATTCTCCCAATTTTTTTCCTCTTCTTTCTTTTGCCTATAACAACTAAATTGTATAAGCATACGCCAGGAGGTTTTGTGGATGTGTGTGTGTGCATGCATACATATATATGCATTTGTATGTTGTTGTTATATTTTGCCTATATATGTCTGTATATATATGTAACCATGTACCTATATCTGTGTGTTTAGTGTATATGTGTATATAATAGATTGTTTGGTATGTATATGTATTGCTAAATGTATATGTAATTTAGCGTGAAAAATTTTAAATGGATATATCTTTTAATTTATTAATTTATTATTATTTTTACAGCTAATTATTTACCCTGAGTATTCAGGCCTTTTTCCTTCTTCATAAGCTATTTTTGATTTAAGGTTTTCTTCGATTCTTATAATATGACTTTAAACCACAATTTATTATTTCATGCAACCGGTTATTGAAAAGACCGTTAGTTGAAAGGACCAATGAAACAAAACCATTTTCAAATGTGTATCTAACAAAGTAATTGTATTTCTGCATATAACTTTATCTTGCTTCATTCTTAACAAAACTGTCCAACAAACAGGAATGTGAAACTCTGAGTAACAGTTTTTGTGATATTTTTGCTGCTTTTTAATAAAGTATATATATATTCCTGAGGCGTAGGAGTGGCTGTGTGGTAAGTAGCTTGCTTACCAACCACATGGTTCCGGGTTCAGTCCCACTGCATGGCACCTTGGGCAAGTGTCTTCTACTATAGCCTCGGGCCGACCAAAGCCTTGTGAGTGGATTTGGTAGACGGAAACTGAAAGAAGCCCGTCGTATATATGTATATATATATATGTGCGTGTATGTTTGTGTGTCTGTGTTTGTCCCCCCAACATCGCTTGACAACCGATGCTGGTGTGTTTACGTCCCCGTAACTTAGTGGTTTGGCAAAAGAGAGACTGATAGAATAAGTACTAGGCTTACAAAGAATAAGTCCTGGGGTCGATTTACTTGATTAAAAGTGGTGCTCCAGCATGGCCGCAGTCAAATGACTGAAACAAATAAAAGAGTAAAAGAGTAAGAGTAAGAGTATACTGACCATTTCAATAAATCTATAAGGGTTGGGTTCAGTCAACTGAATTGATCCCAGTTTATGCTTAGTACATATTATTTTATCACTCTTGGTAAGGCAA
>NC_142945.1:34323356-34368356 GCF_046866305.1 Octopus bimaculoides | reverse complement strand
AAAATGTTTGTGGCACCAGAATTTGGTAGGGTAAAAACCCAAAATGTAAATCAAGAGATTTGGCGAATAAAATTTGAAGAAAAGCAACAAAAATGTATTAGGTTATAGCAGTACGTACGTTTCGTACAAACTTCATTTATTTATGTAGTGAGAACACCACATAGGATGTGCAATGAAAATGTACTCCTCAGCTGTGGTGTTCTCACTACATAAATAAATGAAGTTTGTACGAAACGTATAACCTTATACAAATATATATATATATATATATATATATATATATATATATATATATATATATATATATATATATATATATATATATATAACACAAATCCTTTCAGGTAGATGATCCTGCTTGATCTGTAGAAAAGGCATAGGTAGAAACTCCATACAATGTACCTGTACCTGGTGTAAGCTATGGATACATAAGAGGCACAGCAATATCAGAGGAATGTTAACAGGGAAAATAGTTTTTGTGTGTGGAAGGTGCACATGTACAGTAAACACTGAAAATGTAAAGAATATAGACTACATCAAATGCCAGCAGGGAAAGCTAGAAGTAGTTGGTAGTTTCCATTATCTAGGTGACCAAGTTAGTTGCAGAGGTGGATACTGCAAGGGCATAGCCGTGAGAATAAGAATAGGCTGGGTAAAGTTCAGATAACTTCTACCTCTGTTGGTAACTAAGGGCCTCTCCTTCAGAGTGAAAGGCAGACTGTATGATGCTTGTGTGTGAACAACCATGCTACACAACAGTGAAACATGGACTGTGACCACCAAGTACATGTGTTGGCTTGAAAGAAATTAAGCTAGTATGCTTCGCTGGATGTGCAATGTGAGTGCGCATGTAAGACAGAGTGTTAGCATCTTGAGCAAAAAGCTGGGCATAAGAGGCATCAGATGCAGTGTGCAAGATAGACATGTGATGCATATGGACGTGAGCACCTATGTAAAGAAGTGCTGATCTCTAACTGTGGAGGGAACCTGTAGAAGAGGTAGACCCAAGAAGACATGGGATGAGGTGGTGGAGCATAATCTGCAAACATTGAGCCTCATGGAAGCAATGACAAATGATCAAGACCTTTGATGATAAGCTGTACTTGAGAAGACCCATCAAGCCAAGTGAAACCATTGTCATGGCTGATGCCGTTGTCATCTTACTGGCATGTAAAAAGCACCCATTACACTCTTGGAGTGGCTGGTGTTAGGAAGGGCATCCAGCCATAGAAACCATGTCAAATCAGATTGGAACCTTGGTGCAGCTCTCCAGCTTACCAGTTTCAGTCAAATCATCTAACCCATGCCATATATATATATATATATATATATATATATATATATATATATATATATATATATATATATATATACACACACACAAACACACATATACATATATATAGACATATGGAGATGAATGGAGAATAATATATCTTCAGAATTTATTACAGTATTATTCTCATTAAATTCCAATATGCCATGTGTTTCTGCTGGATAAGTGTCCTAGTATTCTTTGATGTAGCATTTATATGCATTTATGTTAGATTGGAATTTAATGAGAATAATACTGTAATAAATAATTTCAAGGGTGTAAGTTTCTCCATTTTTTTGTATGATGACTTGAGTATATATTCTGTATGCAGTATGAAATCCAATGCAGAGAAATCAGGATTTTCCTAACAAGTGAAGTACAGTTTAATTGTTTATCTTAAACAATTCTGAATGTTCCCAATAATTTGATGCGATTTGCAGATCTGTATTATATCAAGGTGCTAATAAATCACCTGCCTGGGTTCAAGATCTGCATTCTCTCACATTATGTATGCATGTGTGTGCGTGTGTTATTTCTTTACTACCCACAAGGGGCTACACATAGAGGGGACAAACAAGGACAGACAAACAGATTAAGTCGATTATACCGACCCCAGTGCGTAACTGGTACTTATTTAATCGACCCCGAAAGGATGAAAGACAAAGTCGACCTCGGCGGAATTTGAACTCAGAACGTAGCGGCAGACGAAATACCACTAAGCATTTCGCCCGGCATGCTAACGTTTCTGCCAGCTCGCCACCTTGTGTGTGCGTGTGTGTTTGTGTATTTGTAAATACATATATATATATATATATGTTTGTGTCTCTATTCCTTGACATTGCCTGATCATTGTAAATGAATATCATTCATTTTCAGCATTCTGCAAAAACATGTCTGGCCATGGGAAAATATTACCTCGCTTGGAAGCAGGTAACGATTGGCAACATGAAGGGTATCCATTTGTAGAAAATTTGCCTCAATAAACTCTGTTTAAACCATGGAAGCATAGAAAAGTGGATGTTAAAACAATGATAATGATGTAAAGTAGAGGGTGAAAGTTCACATTCAGTTGAAGTTTAGTATCCTATATTTTGTTTATGAAAAGGAGTTTCTTCCTCATAACATCTGCATAAAATGAAAGTTTAAATCTAAAATTTAATTTTCTACTTTGTGTCATTTTTCCATCATCTGTGGAAGTGTTTCAGTACCTTTATATTTCACTGGTATAGTTCATGGTCAATTATATTATTATTGAATTTCTGTGAAAGTTAACTTTTTCAAGGTCATGAATAGATGTACAGAAATTTCATTTCTCTATATTTTTATTTCTTATTTTTATATCTTGGTATGTTTTAAATTATTGTTACTAAAATTATATTTTCACAACAAATCTAATTACATCTTTCCATGTATTTAATAACATTTTGTTAATGTAGCCACTTGAATCTCAATGTGAGTGTTAAATATAAGAAGTTCCCCCACCCATGATCTAGAGTGGCAAAAGATGAAGTAGTGTTGCACTATGCCTGATGCAGTTGGCAAAAACTGCATGCTTACATTATGTCATGTTGCATAGGTCAGTTCAAATCCAAAACATAGAGAGGATTTTGTGTGTTTCTTTAGGAATTAACAATTTAGTATTTATTGATGTTCATTATAAATTTGAAAAATTAGAAGTGAGAGAGGAGCAAAATGCAAGAAAGGGCTTTCATAATATCTCTTGTTACACTTAATACTGCTTTTAGTATAAATCTTTATTCACTGGCTTTGGGCAACATTGTAAAATTTTAACAATTTTAACTATTACAACATTTTTAAAGCATCAATATATTATCGAATTTTTATCATTATTGAAGCAGTAACAAGAGAAGTAACACAAATAAAAATTGATTATAGATTTTGTTACTTCTTTTAGTATACATTTTTGAATTTCTGTTTCTGATAAGATTTTCAACATATGAAAATATTGTCTGTATATGTGTGTGTATGTGAACATATATATATGTATATATATATATATATATATATATATATATATATATATATATATATATATATATATATATATATATATACATACAAAGACACACATATTTGTATGTATAGAGAAAGATAGATATAAATACACATATAGGCATACATGCATATACGCACACATAAATATATATGCATATAGTTATGGTTCTGGGACAACATTCCCCACCATATTTGATCAAATCTGGTGTCTCACAGGGTTCTGCTCTTGGCCTCCTGTTGTTAGAAGCCTATATTAATGAAATAAATGCCAAATTAAACCATAATGCTGTGTTCAAATACATAGATGGCATTAAGATCTATATTGAGATAAGAAGAATGGAGCCTGTATGCTACAGATCTTTTCTGCAACCCAATTTGAACACAATGCAGCAATGGATTGCTAGCAGACAACTCACAATGCATTCTGTGATCTGTGGTGGCTGAACTACATAATTAAAACTATTAAAAGTGACCAAAGATGTCATAGCATCACTCACTAAAACCTTTGTCAACTGTCCGTTGGTTCTCTATTTAAAGCTGTATAGAGTAATTAATATGTCCACATTTACAGTTTGCATCTCTAATCTAGAATGTACATCTTGTTCAGAATATTGATCAACAGGAAGTCATTCAGAGCTGTACACCCAGACAAATACCCTCTGTCAGCCATTTACTATATCATGAACATTTTCCATCCCTGGGCATTAAAGCTCTGACATCTAGCAGCTGAACTGGTAGAAGCCCACTATATAATGTACCATCTTTCCAACAACAACTTTGGTCACCTTTTTGAACTGAAAAGCTCTACCACCCATTTTACATCTTTCTATGTATGGCACAATTTCTGTAGACTGTGTCAGTCTGAGTCAGTTCTTGTTTTAGTTACTGTCTTTTTAGATGTGTTCAGGGCCACACTTGTTTTGTTTAATTTTATTTGGCATAGTATGTACAGCTTGATACCCCTTCCTGTTGCCATTTACTTTACAGAATATACAAAGTACATATTTTCATGATACTAGTACTAGAAAGGTTGCTATGCCCTGAATAAGAAAACACTTAGGCACTTTTGTAAACCTTACAATGTTGCTACACATCCACTAACCATGTTAAAGGGTACTGGGTTCAAATTTTCACAGGTCCAACTCTGGAGAGGTTCAGTTCCTGCCAAGATAAGGTGTATTGGTATGGATGTATGGAAGCATATACCTTTGGTGGGTGCATAATGAGAGAAGAGCATAAATTATCAGCAAGAAGACAAAAACTACTGGTGCTTTATCAACAAATCCCTTAATATTTGTTCTACAGTTAATAACACATGGACTGTTCATCTGTTCATTGTCACCTATCAGTAAACTATCAATTGGCCTGTCCAAATCCACTCAGGTAAACTCCTCATGTTCTGTCTGTTCAGCACTTCTAAAACAAACAAAGGAATTTCTTCAAAATAGCAAGACTTGCTAGAAATAGCAGCCAAACTTCCTTCAAATCATATCTTTAACTGTAATAGAACGCAGTCATAAATTCACTATACTTGTATAAAAGAGGGGATGTTTACACCTAGAATAGATTCTCCACCCAAGGGATAAATAATAATAGTAAATATAAACACAAGATACTGTAGGAATGAAACTTTTGAAAAGACTGTTTTAAATAGATTACTAGAGAAGATATTATGCAATTTTTTAAATGAGCATTGGATATATTGAGAGAATAAAAAGAAAAATCTTTATTCTGACTTTACATAGCTTCTTTTATTACTTTTCCTTCTTAGTTCTGTTATTAAATAATAAGTGCAATCCTATCTCAGTTTTAAAAAAACATCAAAAGTCAATAGTGAGAAATTCAATGCAAAGTATCCAGGAATGTCATAAATCTTCATTTATTGGTTCTTAACAGTTCCATTTATCGTTATCTGTAACCGTATCAAATAGTGTGAAGAATTAAGACTTCTCTGTATTGCAGTTACTGGCCATAATAAAAACAACCTTGGCTCTAATCATGTGGCCCAAGAATATTCCTCAAGAGAGTCTGAAATCTTGCAAAAAATTGTAATTGTATAAGATTTTGGAGATATACGAGATTAACAACAATAACAATAACAATGACAACAATAACAGGAACAGCAACAGCAATAACATAAATATTGACCACTGAAAACAAGAGGATTTATAATTTTGTATTATTTTTGTCCACAACTGCTCGGCAATTTAACAAACTATAAACTTGTATGTATGTAAGTGTATACATATATGTGTGTATCTATGTAAACATGTATAAATGTATATCTAAATATACATATACCCACCCTTCCCTGTTGTATATGTGTGTGTATATATATTTATATATATATATATACGCACATATATACATATATACATATATACATATATACATACACACATATACAGACACACACACACATGTACACACACACATTTACATACATATATATAGTGATAGATAAATAAATAAATAAACTGATAGATAAGGATGTATGTATATATGTATATGTACACGAAACAAGCTGAAAATAATGGTTATTACATACTTTTCCTTGACTTATAACTGTTTCCAAATTTGCTGTAAGTTCCAATAGAGAATGTAATGACCATTATTTTTAATATGTCTCTTATAAAACCAGTTTGTCTGAAGCCCATCCACAGACTTACAATATAGAATTGTGATGAACCATAACCTTGGACCCTACCAAAAGATTACCTGGACTTCTTCACTAATCTAAGAACTACTGTTAGACTGGTTTGCCATCAGCGAGCTTATGAAGTATTTTGCTCAGATTGATAATCCTTCATTATTTGTTGTGTATATTGTCCAACTAATGCCAGCAAAGAACATAAACATGTACAGTAACTGATTATGATGAGAAGGATTAAGTGTGTGTGTGTGTGTGTGTGTGTGTGTGTGTGTGAGTGAAATTACATTTCATTAGAGCATTGTTAAAATTGTCATTATCATCATCATTGTAGTCAGTAGCAGAGCTGGCAGTGTCATCATCATTGTCATCATCATCATTATAAACTTTGAGCAACAACGATAATTTTATTTTGCTCAAGATTTAATGTAGGAAAACAGCATGTGCATCTGTTTATTTCATGTGAATTTTTTATAAAATGAAAATTAAATGTATATTTCATCTTATACTTGCTACATCTAATCCCATTAATTTAGAGAAAGCAAGCTATCAAGAAACATTCAGCTAATCCTTGACTGATTTTTCTTCCTTAATTCTTTTCTACTTTAACTTGTTTCAGTCATTTGATTGTGGCCATGCTGGAGCACCACCTTTAGTCAAACAAATCAACCCCAGGACTTATTCTTCATAAGCCCAGTACTTATTCTATCAGTCCCTTTTGCCAAACCAATGTAATTCCAAAACTCAATTGTCTAGCATTTTCTCTTTCCCCCATACATCAACTAGCAAATGCCATGTCTATTACAAATGGATTTATTAATTAATATTTACAAGAAGAAAAAATGATTATCATCAGCTTTGCTAAATATTAAATATTCTGCAATATAAGAATGGCCCTCAAAAATTCTAAGGTCATTAATAATAGATGTTCTATGCAGTTGCTTGATCTACTGAAAATTGCAAGTAAATTTCCATCTGAAATCTAAGTAATGGAAAATGCAATATTAAAATGGGAAGAACTTCATAAAAATATAAAAATAAAAACATTTAAGCAAACACATTACACATATATACATATATATGTGTATATGAATTTTTTATATTACTTGGTATTCTTCTATTTTGACTTCAGTTGATGTATCTCAAATAACAAAACTTATTTGAACATATTGTTCAAATATCTAATATGTTGTAGAAAAAACATCATCACCCCATTTTTAAATCTGTGTACAAAGATTATAGCCTGCCAAAAGGAGTGGGTGTCCTGCCATAACTTCTAACTACATTATTAAACTCCCTGAAACAAAACTGATACCTGCTACCAACTCAAGTAGGCTAAATCAGAGCAGATTTTTGATTGCCTAACATAAAAGTTAGATGCCACTGATTACTTTACTAGTGATGTTATTAGTTTTGAACCCAAACTATGTGATGAATGAACAATTTCAGCCACATGATTAATTACCTTAGCTACCACAGCAAAAACCTTATGATCGATTAATCGGCTCCCAGTATCTTTAAGTAATCCAAACCAGCAGTTCTCAAACTGCCAAATACTTGATTCTCCACTAATGAAGATACAAAATAGAATTTGTATGCTCATTATTTTCTTTGCTGTAGTTTTGGACAAATTGAAAAAGTAGGTGTATTATATACGTAAATAAACTGTGAGTAAAATACTCACAAATAAAAGCCTGTAATAAATCTTGTTATGTTAATCGAGTATCATATTTTGTGTCATACTCGCTAAAACAGAAAAGCATTTTTAATATTAAGCTAGATGGAAGCAGGATTTGTATTGCCACCTTTGAATAATGTGGGTTCTGTTAAGCAGGTACAAATTCACTTGAAACACTTTGAAAATTAAAAACATTTTAATAATAGTTTTAGAGTAGTATCAGATTTCATTCCAATAATTTCTTCCCATAACTTTTGGAAAATATCTTACATATCAAACAGACTGACTCATTACTAATAGGTAACAAGTCAAACATTTAAATCTTCAAAAGTGGCATTTCTGGTAGCATTTACTAATTGTGGCTTCTGAAGTGTTTGCAAAAAAGGAAATAACAGGTAATTCCTTGCTGATAATTCCATATACCAGTTTATTGGTTTTTTTTACACAATGCACTAATTTTTTTCCATTTTATAAAACCAGATATGAATGCTTTCCTTAGAGGGACAAGTTGAGAGCATTGACTTTATCAACACATCAGTGAAATAAGATAAAGGAAACACAATCCTTTCATCAATCAAGAAACTAATTCTGATTTAACTATGATAAAGGAAAATCAATTACTTCTGTACAAAGCTCCAGTACAATTCTATGAACCTTTCCATGAAACAGTCAGTTAGTTTTTGAGTGCAACAGCAAGATTTTGCAAGTAGTTTTTGATGTATTAAATCATTCAGAAAATAATTTTATATATAACTAGCAGAAATACCCGGCGTTGCCCGGGTTAAAGAGAATAATGAAATCTAAAAACGCCGTCTAGACTATGCAACCCTCAACTGTTAGTAGCTACGATACCATATTTCTACATTAATAACTCTCCAATCCATGCCAGCATGGAACATAGATATTAAGTGGAATGCTAGAAGAAAGTTTTCAACTCATATGTATATAAAGTAAATACACGTAATTCAGTAACACGTTTTGTGTATTTTATTTCGTAACCAAACAAACAGGTACAGATTATAAATAATGAAAGGCCAATTTTGGTGATTCATTTGACAGAGGTAGTAGAGAGACAATGCGATGATAAATCTGATGTTGGATCTTGAAAGTTTGGATGAATGCTGCCTCAGTGAAATCTCTTGTGGTTCCAAATGATGTCATCTGTAGTACAGCGTCGTATTGTCTAATTTTGTTTTGCAAATGTTAGGAATCTTGGTCAGTTGATGATAACAGTTTCTTCAATAGCTCTGGAGGTTGGAGATTGTGGAATTGTTGGGAATGTTTTTAACTTTGGTGTTATATGTATTGCTTGAATTTCTTTGACATATGAAATATATGTATTTTCACTGGGTTTGTAAAAGAGAGTTGTGTAGCTCTCGAGTTTTAGGGATTCACACAGACACACAGACAGACAGACACACATTCTCATCTTTATATATAGATATATATAGATATATATACACACACACGCACCCAAACACACGTATATATATGTATATCAATATAAATATATGAAAGTCAATGAAGTTTCGTAAAAGAAGGTGATCATGTACATATTTTCTTGCTGTTGTGATTATAACACCTCGTTGTAAACAATGTTCCTTGTTTTCCCTTGTGGAGCATATGCGAATAGGTTTTTTTTTTTTTTGCTGCCCACTCTTGAGCAGCCAACATACAGTTGTCCATGTGAGAAGCGGGGCTCTTCCAAGAGAAGACCAGCTACAGACAGTGCTCATCTGTTATGTTCGGGTTAAAATTTCATCAACATCAAAAATATATGAATTTTCATGGGAGTTATGGCAGTTATGCATAGAATATAATTTCCAAATTGCAGACAAAATTTACAATCGATAAATGTCTTAGAACAACCAGTCTCTCATCTAGGAAGGCCTTGAAATCAATGTTACCAACTGGGGACTATGTGTGTCGCAGTGATAATAAAAAGACTCAAAGGAGGTCTGCAACGAAATAATTTTACTCAACACTTTGCAAGTGAATCAGTGGAGGCAAAGATGCGTCTCATTTACTTGACAATTTATGCACCACATTGCAGAAATCACAATGTAAGTATATCTGAAAGGGTAGTCTTACACTGTTGTACCGTTGAATTACAAATAATGCTCATCTGTTATGTTCAGGTTAAAATTTCATCAACATCAAAAATATATGAATTTTCATGGGAGTTATGGCCGTTATGCATAGAATGTAATTTCCAAATTTCATAAAGATCCATTCAGTACTTTTGACGTAGTTTTGGATAAGAAAGCAAATGACTAATGTGTGTGTTTGTGTCCATGTGTATGTGTGTGATGGTTGAATATATGTATAGATATCTGTATGCATGTATATATATGTATATATGTGTACATATTACATGTACATCTATATATATATATATACATACACATATGTATACATATACATGTACATGTATGCATATAGATCTCTTTCTCTATATATATACCTATACATATACGTGTACATATACATCTATATATATACATATACATCTCTCTCTCTCTTTCTCTCTCTCTGAAAGTATCTGTCATTACAGTATCGAAATGTGATTGTTTCAATTAGAGGAATAATAACGTGTACATATACATCTATATGTATACATATACATCTCTCTCTCTCTCTCTTTCTCTCTTTGTCTTTCTCTCTTTCTCTCTTTGTCTTTCTCTCTTTCTCTCTTTGTCTTTCTCTCTTTCTCTCTTTCTCTCTCTCTCTGAAAGTATCTGTCATTACAGTATCGAAATGTGATTGTTTCAGTTAGTGGAATAGTTTCATTTTTAAAGTGAAAGTATTTGACATGAGTGTTTTTGTTTCACTTTTGACACGTAATACTTAAATAGTGGAGGGGATATTATGTTGCCGTGGGCTCGAACTCTGCAAGAAGTTTAAAAAATTTTTTGATTAAAACACAACTGGAACCCTAAGTAAGGCATCTGTAAAATTTGAATGAAATTGGTTGCGTAGTTCTCGAGTTTTAGGGATTCACACAGACAGACAGACACACATTCTCATTTTTATATATATAGATGAATTGGTTTTAATGATATTCAGTCTTGATAATCTAGAGAAAATTGTTTTTATGCAGTTGTTTGTCTCTGGTAAAAAAAAAAAAAGATTGTGCTGTCTTGTCATGTTAGCAGCAGCATCTATGCATATTGTGGCAATCATATTCCCCCACAGGTTGGTACTTATATGAAATGTTAGCAAAGTTTAGAGAATTTCACTTGATGTGGTTCAAAAGAGCATTCCATGGCAGTATAGAAACATGACAGCTGATGAACTTAACTTTGCATGTGCAAGAATATTGAAACAAATACACAAATGATCTCTCAGAATCTATGCAAGAGAAAATAAGGTGCTTTAAAACAGAACATATATCAAACTTTGAGGAAGATATACAGCTGCACATGTTTTAATTATAATAAAAATGCATAAGTTAAAGGACATTTTCTCACTTGTACAGTGAATATTTGGCATAAACCCAGTGAAGGTAGCATCTACAGAAAGATCTTTATGACTTCGTGAAGAGCACAATGACACAGGAGAAACAGAATGACCTAGCTACCCTTAGTATTGAAAGTCAATTTGCAGGGAAAATTGACTTCAGTGAAATGAAACGTTTACTTCTAAAAAAGCAAATAAGATTCATTTCATTTAATCATGATAATTTTCACTTCTACATTACTTAACATTTCTAAAGGAATTTCTGACATTGTATTTATGTAACAATAAATTATTGTTTAGATTACCATGCATTTCCTCATAAAATTCTTAATCATGCATATATTTTAATTGCACAAGCATTATTGTAATTATGTATCAAATATGTATCGGTGGAAAATTTCATTTAAAAAATAAGCATTATTACAAAAGTTATAAGGAAGTGCACATGCACAAAACCATGCATGTACAATAATGACTCAATATTTTCTATTTTCTTATTTCTGCCCTTAATCTTCAGGATTAATATGACTCTTTAAACCATAACTTAGGGGTATTAAGTTGTTCATAATTTAGAACTTTCAGGAGCTTATAGTTTGGACCCTTACTAGGTTGCCCTGCCCCAGGGTCAGTCTAGCCTCCACTGCTGCTCTCAGCAATCTTGATTAAAACTATTCTTGCACTGACCGTGCTGTTTTTTTGTATATTCAGCATTACAATATCTGCTTCCTTTCTGTTTTATGATAATAATAAGTGATTGAAGGAATTGTGGTTGTTATTTCTAGCAAGTCAGATGACCGCAGTAGTTCCTTTGCTCCAGGTTATAATATTGACTGTGGGGCGATACTCTTGATGATAATTGTGGTCATGATAATGTTTTTAGCAATTGTAATTGCTGTGACAAAGATGTTATATTGCCCAATATGAAGCCCCATTGAGAAATCTATGAAGATTGAGCAGATTTATGATTCCACTTCAGACCAACTTGTATTTTTTGTGCATTATTATGAGTTTCTTTCTGTTATTAATTTTGCCCTTTTAATTATTAAGATTGCAGCATACTTTGAGAGAAATTTACCTACCATTTCCAGCAGATCAAGTAACTGCATAGAACTTCCCTCTTCATTGCAGTTGCTGCTGCATTTATTGTTGTTATTCAACCTCAGATCAACCCTGGTTGAGCACACCTTATGACTAAAGTCATTTTAATTTATGACTATTACATCTTTTATTTGGATGCTATGTATGCTGGACTAAATTCTGTGATGCATCTCTTCCTTATAAGATAGTAGGCTGCGTTTGAGGGAAATTTGGTTGGTTAATAGTTGATTAAGGTAGATGGAAGGATCATATATAGGTTTTTCAGTTGGTTGGCTGGCATTGTTGTTGTCACTGGTGCTGATAGTAATTTATGTAATGGACTACACCTCACATGAATTACTTCAGGTGCTGCTATACATGAAATCATTGTACGCTAGATTCAAAAGAAAGTTATTTTATTGAATGATAAATATACCCTGACTGCTGTACTGCACTACATCTTACCCACCAACGTTTTGTTCCACTCATTGTGCTTTCTGCTCAAGAACAGTTACTCCACATATCTTCCTGGTCACCACCATCTTTACTATGCCTCACATCTCATCCCAGGCCCTGTACTTATCTATGAACTTTACCAGACATTAATCTTTTTACTTCAGATATCAACTTATAGAAGTTGAAACTGAATAGTAATGGCATTGGTCTCAAGAGTCTAGAAAATGGAACTGTCCCGCCTTTGACCTAATCACCAAAAATATTGTTGGTGATAATGAGGATGATGATGATGGGGAGGAAGATGATATTTTACTGGTACTTCTGTGGATGTATCTTGATCTATTGTCATGTTCATAATAAGAGTTGCACTTACATTGGATGGATAGATGGAGTGAGATAACTCATAGAAACCTACTGAAGACTCTTTTCAGAGGGTACAATATGAAATAGCATGGTAGAAACTATTCCTCTCAGAGATAACATCCTGATAAGATGTGAGTTCTTCTCTTTTAAGGTACTGAAATGTTTGTTTGCAATTCTGTAGATGGTATACTGTACTTTCTTAGACAAGTTGTCAATTTTTTACAGTATTTACTTTTTTCATTTAGAAAGCAGGCAACTTTGCCATTGCTATTCTAAATTCTATAAAAATTTCATTTCTTTTTAATTTGGGTTGATGCTGACACAAAGAAAGAGAGATAGTGGTAACGGTATTATGTCCATGTGTTATTTCTCTTCTGCTTAGACCAACTTACACAGTAAATAGTGAATTTAAGAAGCCCTACATTAACAAACATAAATGTTTGTTATTTTTACTTTCATAACTACTAGTACACAACACCGGAATCAATCTACGCTACAACTCTAACAAAGGGAGCTAACTGGTGCTACCATTAATTCAGTTATTAAAAAGCAGAAGACTTAAAATGATTAATTTTGCTTTTGTTTCCATTTCATGTTGTCTGCATTGAATATCTTCTTGATAGAACTTTATCAGAAACCAATTGTTAATTTATTGATTTGCATTCATTTATAATCATTATTGTCCATGAAAAAAATGTTTATTAGTTCTTCGAGTAGTTATGTGTGTACATTCTATGAAAGACATGGGCAAGAAGAATTCTATTTTGCATGAGAAAATTGAGATAGTGTGATCTGTTACCATGTTGACCAGCACATAAAAGTGTGGCATCACAGAAATAAATCAGCATTAGAAAATTGATGGCAGTTTTCAAAATCAATATTCAGTTCATAATTGAAGATAAATAAGAACAATAAGTCCAACAACCACTGATAGACATATCTTCCAAAATAGTAGATTCTTCAAAGAAATAAAGACAGTGCTAGTTTTAAAGAATATTGGTGAAAATGGATTTCAATTACACAAAATTACGGAAAGGAAAACTTTCAATTTGCTAAAAATAGATGTAAAAATTTGAAGGAAACTTAATAACATTCACTACCTGTTCTACCTCTTGGAATTTTGACATCAACCAGAAATAGCATCAGAAGGAAATGAAATTTGCTTTGCTAAATTATCTCACTCAACTTAATTACATTGCTCATGTGAAAAGATTCTAATGAAATGTTTGTAGTTATTTGCTAATGTATTACCGTCCCAGAAGTTGCAGAAATAAGGAGGAATGCTTCACTAAAATATGTGTAATAAATGACAAATGAATCTGCCTAATCATCATATTGCTTGTTATAACAATATTTTACAAATCTTAACATGCTGTTGTTACTTAATTTAGGTAAGCCTCATCAAGCAGAACCATTCTGTAAAACATTCCATATTTAACCATTTCCTCTTAATTTTTCAGCAATAGTGATCTAAGCCTACATAACAATGTATATCCTTCCTGCTTTAAGATATGGTTGTGAGAGATTTGGCTGTCATCAGTTGTAATTTGAGCTCAGAAGCTCTCTTGATAGCTCGTGTCTTAACATATTGTTTTTAATAAAAGATTAAAATCACCAAGCATAAAATAAAACTATTTTAATTCTGATAAATAATATAATCCAAGAAATTGTAATTCACTTAGAAATTGCTTTGCAAATGAATAAGAAAGATAATGCAAAGCCATAACCTTATATGGTTGATGGACTGATGGGGTAGTTTGGTTGATTAAAGATGTATAAAGGTGTTAAGTCATTATCATCATCATCCTCATCATTATCAACATCATCATGACTGAACACCTTTAAACAATCTTATTCAACCAAACTACCCCACCAGTCCATTAACCATATAAGGTTATGACATTGCATTATCTTTCTTACTCATTTGCAAAGCAATTTTAATAAATAGAAAATAAACAAATATTCATAAACACAGATCTGTGTGTGTGTGTGTGAGAGAGAGAGAGAGAGAGAGAGATCAGGTTGATGGCAAATCAAAAGAGCATCAGACAAACTTTATAGTAATATTCTGAGTTCAAATCCTGTCTATGTTGACTTCGCTTTCCAACTATCTGAGAATGATAAAGTAACTGTTAGCATTAATTGGTTAAAAGCCTTGAAGGTTGAGCCATAGCTTAGCTACAGTCCATTTGTAGTCCAGTAAAAGAGTAAAAGAATACAGTGAAACATAGCTTACTGATTAGATCTACTGATCTACTGCTTAGGCCAGTGGTTCCCAAACTGGGGTCCATGAACCCCAGGTGGTCTGCAAAAGAAGTACTATGGGTCCATGAACAAAACCCAAAATATCATATATATATATATGTACATAAGGGTAAACATATTAAAAGAGGTTCATGGGAAAACCCATTTAAATAAAAGAGCTGGGAACCACTGTGAAAAGGTTAGGAACCATTGGTTTAGCCTTACAAATGTCATTTAAAATTGTTACTTAACTCAGTTAGTTGTAACCTGCTGCTACTGCAAACAATACCAATGTTCTAACTTTTCAATAAACTGAGAAGTTAATGGAAGAATATCTTGACATACATTTTAACCCACATAACAAACCATTACAGGATGGAAAATATTTTGTAATTCTGTAATTCATGAATAGAGGTAGCTGTCCATTGAATAACAGAATCTCTTAGGACACTATTGGGACACTGACCATTTTTCAACCATGAGTAATGGACCTTGACTTTCAATGCATATTTTGACTCTTTTTGTTTTTCATGGAAACAAGTACTTTTTTATTGATGTAAAGTTGGACAATTTCAGTTGCACATCAACCCCTCTTAGGATAACAGAACAACTGTGTCCTCCCGATAAAGGCTAAAAGGCTACTCAAGTCCAGAAAAGCGCTTTACACTGGTTGCCCTCAGTAAATCATTTCTCCATTGTAACATCAAGTTTAGATTCAAACTAAATTGTTTACATCACACACTTATCAGAATATACTTATTGAATAGCTAAACTTGTCTTGCTCTTATACACACAATTATTTATTTGTATATACTATAAAAAAAATTCTCACATGAATCCACATGTAGCCACATATACACACTGCAAGCTATTTAACTATGTTGCATGCACAAACTAATATATGTACCCAAATACAAACTATAAACTTTTGTTTACCAAAAGACATATTAGTTATTCATCTTTCTTAACACTTTCTTTGGATATTCTCTTTGGATTGGTAGTGACACAGCATAATCCTTGTAAGAATAAATAAAACATTTGTATATTTCCAAAGAGTCTAAATTCTTTTACAAAGTACTTCACTCTTTTCTCTGCACAACAATAACTACAACATAACAATTCAAAAGTTATGACGTTTGTAAACCAGAACATTTGCAATTGCTCTAAACTGTCTGACAATACACTATTGAGACATAGATCTTCTTGAACGGAACTGAAAAGAATTAACCAACAACATGAAAAAAAATAACAACGAGACTGTAATTAAATGTTTCTGAGTAAAACTTTTAAATCCATTTATTTTGCATCGATGCAAACAATGTAAGTGTGAAAATAAATAAATTTTGATAAACATTAACTTAAAAAAGAAAAAGATATTAGAGAATGATTGGAGATGGGTGGTGGGAATAATTGGTTAGGAACAGTGTAGACAGACTGAGACAATATAAACTACTTGAGTGGTGTAAAGAGTTAAATTTAGCTATTGTGAACAGTTAAACTTCAGTAAAGTACAAAGAGAGAACAGTCACGTTTAATGAAGGAATTAATTATAATCAGTTAAGTGATTTAAAATATTTTCGAGTATCCAAGTGTCAGACAGAATGATGGTATTTTCATTTTGTCATTGTGAAATTACCTTGTGAGCTTAGAAAATATTCAGCCAATTAGTGTCATTGTAGAACAGTTAATGAACTAATATTGGCTTAATTGATCAAAATGTCAGATTCTCTACATCTCATTTTAGATAGTTATCATTATGAAACAATGATGTGACAGTATCAAGAAGAAATTGAAAAACCTTGTAGAGATATCTGGAAAATAGTATAATGACATAAGAAATGAGTTCATTTAATCAGCTATCCATTCCAGGGTTGGAAGCATTTATCCAAGTATATACCACAGTTATCTTATTCAAAAGCAGCAGATGACCTCTTTTATCTCAACTTTCATTATCCCTTCATAACCAGTGTCAGTCTATCACAAAGCATTCACCAGCTCCATAGTCATCACTTTTCTACCTGAATTCAGTACTTTATGAGTCTATTACTCAACTAGGATTACTCCCATAAGTATTTTTTATAGTTTCCAGATATTTTGCCCTTATACAGAAATGACTAAGAAAAGAAGATATCATAGATTTATTTAAACTATGTATCAGTGCTGTCCTGAATTCATTTGATTCATACCAACATGGACACATCTGACTCTATAATCTATGCTAGCGCAGTCGAAAGGATACAAGCATAAAATAAAAATAAATACTGTATAAACAAACAAATCATTTCTAGGAAATGTATCTGACTTAATATATTTTAATTGATAATCCTTCTTAATGATAGAGTAATTAATTATTTGATTTATGGTTGCAAACAGAATATTTGTTTCTATACACTTTCTCCAAATTGGTGAAATGTTACCCCATTTTGGCTAATTAAAAGAAAGCAACAATTGTGAAACTAAGATTGGATACAGCATTTTATTACATAACAATATTGAATGTAGAATCAATATCAAAAGGAGGAAAAGAAGAAAAAATAATTATGTAGAAAACTCAAGCTAGAATGAGAATATGACTTCAGTGATTTGACATTGGGTTTTATAGAGTAATATTTTAAACAGAAGATTTAATAAAAGAGATTATAGAGATACAAGAAATTGATCCAACCTTGCTGCCACAACAATAAAAATACAAATGATAAGTAGCTGCTTACTCCACTTCAATATCATCTTTTAATAGTTTAAACTTCATTTATTTGTTGTGCAAAGCCAACCAGAATTTAAAGCAAACAGTCTTTACTCCAAGGGAAAACATGTTGACTTTGCTTCAAGTTATTTGATCTAAGATCTTATGTTAATAATATAAAATCAAATTTATTCAATGTAAAAGAAAAATCTACCTATCTTAGGATAATATCTGGTGGGAATGGCAAATCTTTCTATGTAAACATGGTAAAGTGATAGTAAAGTTGATTTCCTTTTGATGAATGAAGTTTGATGAAAAGATGCAAGGAAGGGGAGGCAATTACTAGGAGATAAATAAGTTTCAGATATTTACTTTCTGGTGGTAAATTGAGTAGAAAAAATACTTCACTGACCATAAGAGAATTCAGTTGTTGATCTGCTGATCAAAGAGAATAATCCAATTCCTTCTGTGATAAAGTTACACAGTGGTAGATTACTTGTTGGTTAGGATTAAGCTTCAATTTGTCAAAAGATATCCCTTATGTGTTATTCTAGTTCAAGAAGGAAACAGAAATAAATACTTTGCTTTATTAAAAAATAAAGTAGTAAGACCAGGATTTATATATCTAGATGACAATTGGTTTTCATTTTTTGTTTATAAAGAAAATCAAAATTATTTCTTGTATCTGTCACAAAACATAATCCCAGTATATTTATTGTGTATTACTTTATCACTCTTCATACAGGATAAAGAAAAGATAAACCCCAATCATATTGATGAAAACAAGTTATACTTGTCATACAAGTCAATATAAACTTTATTAATGAATCATGTCTTCAAAACTTCTACATATTCTTTTATCTGTTTCAGTCATTTGACTGTGGCCATGCTGGAGCACCCAAGGACTTATTCTTATAAGCCTTTGTAAGACCCAAGCACTTATTCTTTGTAAGCCTAGTACTTATTCTTTCAATCTTTTTTGCTGAACCGCTATGTTACGGGGACATAAACACACCAACATTGGTTGTCAAGTGATGCTGGGGATACAAACACAGACACACAGACATAAACACACACACACACAAACACACACATATAAGACAGGCCTTTTTTCAGTTTCTGTCAAACAAATCCACTCACAAGGCTTTGGTCGGCCCGAGGCTATAGTAGAAGACACTTGCCTAAGGTGTCATGCAGTGGGACTGAACCCAGAACCATGTAGTTGATCAGCAAGGTACTTACCACACAACCACTCCTGCACCTATATATATATATATATATATATATATATATATATATATATATATATATATATATATATATGTGTATATATATATATATATATATATATATATATATATGTATATATATATATATATATATATATATATATATATATATATATATTCATGAGATTTTAGCTGGTCATTGGACATGTGTATTGAATTTACTAGAAACTATAGAAGATGGATTACTACCTCCTTGTAGAAACAGTGAAATTACAAATAACAAATAGCTGATCAACTCATCTCAGTATAGTGTTAACTAAACATACATGCAATACAGAAAGATTAGATTCTATTATCTTCTGATGAATGTTGCTTGTACCATACCAAAACCTTAGTACATCATACAAATCCCAGAACAATGAATGACAAGAAATTTATATCATAAAACAAAATTTAATACCCTAAACAAGTGTAATTACAAAAATAAAGTATTTCATCATCTAAAAGAACATGATGTTGCAATCGTACAAAATGACAGTGTTTAGACCCAATATAAGATCTGTAAATTCTTAAGTACAGTCTGATAAAGTAAACAATAAAATATGAAACATGCCTCATGATATGCATAATATTACACATGTACTTCATTGACACTCATAAAACACACAGACAATAAGAGGACAGATCACAGCTGTGGTTCTGGGTTTGACTCCATTGTCACTTACTAAAATTGTGCAGTATTGAAAATACAAATACACATCATACGCTGCTGCTGCTGCTGTTGCTGCTGCTACTACTGCAGCTGCTACATCACCATTATTATCATCATTATCAGCATCATTTTCATCATCATGATTTTGCATTAATTTTCCATGTAATCACATGTTGGATAGTTCAATGGGATCTGGCAGGTTAGAGCACCATATCTTGTACCAATGTCTCAATTTTGACATGGTTTCAATGGCTGGATGTTCTTCCTAAGACCAACCACCTTACAGAAAGTACTGGGTGCATTCTCTCATGGCACCAGCAGTCATGGGGGTCACCTTCTAGCTCATTAGTTAAAAGGAAGTCCTCAAGACTGAAAGAGTAGAAGTAAAAGTATGATAGAAAAATGGATTTATTGCTGTGAGAGGATAGTAGTGAAGAGAATGATGGGGAGAATAATGGCTGCGACAGAGGAAAGAGGTGGGAGAAAGGTAATATAAGAATTTAGTGTAAAAGAGAAAGGAGCAAAATGGTAAAAGTGATGGGGTTAGTTGAGTGGTGGGATTGGGATGATGGGGTTGAGCAGGATGAACCCATTACTCTTCCACATTGTATGTATATCATTGACATTCCATCCTTTCATGGATTGGATGGTTTGTCAGGATTGGTGTCAGTTCTGGTTGTCTTTACATAGGTTTATTCTTAATGGAGATCAGTAAGGGAGAGACTAACACAGTGTTAGGGAATGGGGTAATATGAGGGAAAGGGTAAAAGTAGCATCAGGGGGTTAGAGAGAGAGAGAGAGAGAGAAAGTTGGAGAGGTATAAGGATGGTGAGGAAATTGGGTAGGAAGAGATGCAGTGCTAGATGGATGGTTTAAGTGACACTTAAAGAAAAGATGTGATGACGATGAGGAGCCATAATGTATCCTCAAGGTAACATGTTCAAGAAAGTGTGGTGGCAGAAGAATCAGCAAATGTGGATAAAAGTTGCCCTAACCCTAACCCTAACCCAACCCCTCCCCACTTACATGTGTGTGTGTTTGTGTGTGTGAGTGACTGCATACATATATGTGAATGAGTGCATACATATTCATATACATACATGCCTATGTATTTTTAAAAAATTTTAGACAAATTTCTAGATATAGTCATAATAGATGTAAAAAATTATTTACTTGAATTAAAAATTTTCCAAATACGCATGCTCCAAAGTAATCCATATAAAAGTAATTGTCCTAAATGCAATTTTTGCTTCCAGTTTAGTTTCAGATTCAGAATTCTTATAAAGTATTCTCCTGCTTTCATAATGATGATTTTCCGCTTTCATTTTGGAAAATATCAACATGTTCACAACACAAAACATTTTTAACAAATTGATTCCTTCAGAACCAACAGTACCCCAAAGACTTAATGAATCATGCCATAAACAAAGAAAAACAAAATCTCAATTGAAAAACACTCACAATGAGGGTGACAGCAAATACAAATATAAATGTTCAACTTGTAGCCACCCTTAATCCTAGAAAACCCCAACATTCTACATTTGGCCAAATGATACCTCCCAATTCTACATCAAGTACCAAAATTTCCAACAAATTGTTAAAGAATCACAAATCATAAACTGCCAAAGACTATCACCGAATCTTAAAAGACACCTAACAAAGGTGTGATTCACATCTGAGAAAAAAAATAATGCAGGTAACAAACTGTGGAAAGCCTTGTTTTGGTACATATGAGTTAACAGAACAAAGAACAACTAAAAGATTCAAAACTGAGAATGAACTGAAGGTGGATGGAAGCATGAATTGCAAGACAAAAATTTACTGCATTACATCCCTACACTGCAATGAGAATTACATTGAAGAAATAGAAACAAAACTAACCAGCTGTATGAGAGTACACAAAAAGCAAATTAAAGATTTATCATTTCTATGTAGTGAAACATCTAGTCATTTGGACAAATGGAAAATTCAAAATATTTCTTTTTATCAAAATAAAAGACAAAAGTGATCAACTTTGAAAGCAGAAGAACAATATTTTATAAGAAAATTCTAAATCTGAAATTAAACCAGAAATGGTTAACACCGTTTCTAAATACAGGTTCTTCTATATGGATAAGTGTGTATTTGAAAAGTGGGACGATGAAAGTGCTTACACACAATACACACAGCTTCTTTCCAAAAGTTTCGTGACATTCAATTTTACAAAAAAATATTTTTAGATAGATGACTTTTAAGAAAACCTTTCTTAAATATTGTAATTGTATCAAGTATTTTTTGAAAAAATCTTTATGCACACACACACACACACACACACACACACACACACACACACACATGGAGTATTTGCAAGCACCACCATTGTGAATTATGTCCAATACTTTTCTATTATTTACAGAACTCACAGAAGACAATCAAGAAAGCAAATTCATGCACACCCCTCTCACTGGCACCACATTTGGTTGACATGAAGAAGTACCACTATTATACAAACAATACTCTTTTACTTGTTTCAGTCATTTGACTGTGGCCATGCTGGAGCACATTCCTTATGGATTATACTAGTCTTACATTACCTTTCATCAATCTCTTTTTATAACAAGAAACCACAAATGAAGCAACAGACTAATCATCATATCTTCACATGTTGCACTCAGAGAACTCACATAAATTACCTTAAACAATGGAACAAAAGTATCAAAAATAAAAGTTTATTGACAATGGGCACAAGTTACTGCCAGAGCTAACTCCATCCCTAACTATACTTACATTCAAACACCTTGACACATTTCTGATTCCCACTAGTATTACCTTAATCATAAAGTCATGAAAATAGCAGCAGCATCGATAACCTGTACAGATATGTGCCTCTGAAGTTAGTGCAAGAAATGATTCACATTGAGGTAATTTATTGTAAGTAATTACATTGTTGTAAATACATCACCTGTAATTTAATTACATGTCAATTATATTGTTATCCAATAGATCATTTGTAAATTCATCATCATACTTTTTATTCACTGAGTAATTTCATTGCTGAATATCATTGAAAGTTTTATAGAGTAGATACATCACATTTCATTAAAAGAAATTCAAAGACTAGAATTTCCATCCTATGATTTGGAAATTTTCAGTAACCTTGGAAAAGAAATAATCAAGAAAGAAAGTAACATTGGAACACTCTATTGAGGCAGCAGAAATTTTATATCATAAAAGAATAAATATAAAATAGTGAAGCGCAACATTTCAATGCATCCTCAAAAATTGTGATACTAGATAATTTAAGAGGAATTCAGTATATTTTTTTTCTATTCTACAATTTAAAATAGTGTCATCTTTTAGCTGCATATTTTATTTTTGTTTTGAGTTCATTTTTAAATGTAACTTTGATTTATATTTTCTCATGTGAATATTGAGTAAATCTGAGATAAATAAATGTTTGTCATTGAATTTCTTACACATTGTTAATGAAATGTGACATATTTACTGTGTGAATAAATGCTTTAAATAATGTTTAGTGATGCATTTACTCTGAAGATAAAAAACATGACAATGAATTTACTGCTGATGTATTTAGCATGACGAAGAAGTTATCGATGATGTATTGGCACGTGATGTAACTACACTGTAATGAAATTACCAGGCAATAAAATTACAGACTATATATTTACGTCATTGTATTACTCATGCAGATCTTATAATAATGAATTTACTGGACACCCAAAAAATAACATCCACCAAACACAAGTGTTACCTCCATCAGAACCTACAGCTAATGATAAAAGATTTTATGTGGTTGCTAGTCTGATTAAAATAACAACATATTTTGTTGTCTTGAAAATAGCAATATCCACTGGAACAATAAAAATAAAACTAAAATGCATTTGAAACATAGATCTGCTTGATCAGGGTTTAATTGTGGCTTAACAACAACAACAGCAACAACAGACATACAAAGACAGATTAGACCATGGAAAAAATACAATATTCCAAAATTGGGTCAGTGTGCTCCTCACTGCATGTATGAGAATATAGCAGTGGTGTTCCCCACTTTGCAATGGGATTATTATGTCTGGAAAAATAGACTTTTATCGTTGCATCAATCTGTTTTCACAAGACTATTTGCTTAAAATTAACAGAAGGCTAAGAAATAACAACAGCATAAAAAAATCTGATTTCATTTACATTAAAAAAAATGCATGATTAATCCCATTATTATTTGATACAAAACCTGCACTGAAAGATGAATGGTGTTAGAACTGAGAAGAGCTGTACTCTCAGTGATTTTATAGAGTGTGTCATTCATTTAATGCAAGATATCTAGGCAAAAGCATGGAACATTAACTAGTCTGTCTGAGAAGGCAGGAAGAAATTTATTGTCATTATTGTAATTAATGTATTAGTTTTACATATACTGTTTCATAAATTAATTAGTGTATGTAATTATCATTGCTAATGTATTTACTATTATATTGTTGTTATTATAACTACTATTATATTTTCTGCTGTATAAATATATTAACGCATGTGTCATGATGACAACTATTATATATACTAATGAATGAAGGTAAGAAAAGGGTCAATATATCAAAAGCACTGCTCTAGATTTTCTGTTCATATTCTCACCACTAGTGCAGCACTATGACCACAGCTAAGGTAATGGACTCTAAATCCTCCATGAGTATATCTTGATGAGGGATGGTAGAAGGCATTTATCTAAGGTACCACAGAACTATCAAACCTGCATCCATGTGGTGCACAGGCAAGTCTGCACCTGCCAATTGTTTAAACCTTGCAAGAATACAAATAGTGTTAAATCATTGATTTAACATTTGTTTGAGGGAACCTTGAGATCTGATGTTGATAATAGCATTTAAATATAAATGTGATGAAATTTTATTCAAGTCCCAAATTGATTGAAACCACAAATGGACTCAAAACAGAAGTACAATAAAATTAATTATGTCACAAAGGAATTTGAAAATAAGTATCAAATCATATATATATATATATAGGGAGAATTCACAAAAAAACAAAACGATGAAGACAGGTGGTGTAGACAATTAACAGATGTATTAGTTTAATGCTCAGGAAGTGAAAAAGTCTTTAACGTTTCAAGCCTACGGTCTTCCACAGAAAGGAACACAGAAAGAAACAGGGAGAGAAAATAAAGAATGTATAATGGCTAATGATCTGTCATGGTGAATGCCGGACAGAAGGGTCACACAGGAGAGCTAGGAAGAAGGGGAGATAATAAAGTAGTGATGATCCCAAAACGAAGGTGTGCGTGCGTGTGTATAAGAGAGTATGTATGTGTGTGTGGAAGAGGGCTGTTGACCTTGACGTGTGTGTATATGTAGGTGTGAGGATGTGGGGCTGGGAAGTGGTCAGTGCTAGTGTGTGTGTGGTGGTGTGATGTGATGTAATGTGTTGTGTGGTATGGTGGTGTATGGTGTAGTGGTGTGTAGTGTTGTGTGATGGTGTTGGGAGGTGGGGGTGGGGAAAGCAAGGGTGGGGAAAGCAAGGGTGGGGTGTGGGTTAGACTGGGATGAGGTGAGGTGGGATGGGAAGGATAGGGAAGGTGAGGTTGGAATGTGTAGGTGTGGGGTGGGGTTACAAGGGAGGGGTTTCAATGAAGGGGGAAGGAGAAGGTGGATAGGAGTGAAGTGAAGAGAGGAGAGTAGGAGTAAAGAGAAGTAGGAGTCAGAGCAAGAGAGAAGAGGTGGATGGGAGGAAATAGGTGTGAGGGGCAGAGAAGCGAGAGGAGGAGGCTAGATGAAGAGGGGAGGAGAGTTGAGTCCATGTGGTGCAAAGGAGCGAAGAGAGAAGATTAATCCCTGTTCACGGCAAAAAAACGGGAGTCCGGATGGCCCCTGTGCAAGGACAATCTGAACATGGACAGGTATTGCAAAGAGTGACTGGTAGAGCGGAAATGGCATGAGACCGAGGTGTCATTGCTGAGTTGGATGTCTCGGAGGTGTTCCATGAACCAGTCAGCCAAGTGGCGTCCTGTTTGCCCAACGTATAGAGAAGGGTAGAGAGAGCAGGAGATGCAGCAGATGACATTACTAGAAATGCAGGTGAAGGAGTCGGTGATGTGATAGGGTCGATGATATGTGTGTGCATATATATATATATATATATATATATATAGATAGATAGATAGATATGTATGTATGTATGTATATATATATGTATGTATGTATGTATATATATGTATATATATATATATATATATATATATATGTATGTATATATATGTATATATATATATATATATATATATATATATATATATATATATATATATGTGTGTGTGTGTGTGTGTGTGTGTGTGTGTGTGTGTGTGTGTGTGTGTGTGTATTACATACATAAAATAATTATATGTTTAATATTCAAATATTTATAAGAAAATCAAAATCAAAAGAGCTGTGATGTGATTCAAACCAGAAAGTGCAACAGAGCAACTATACCATAGACATCGTCCAATTATCTATCTGACATGATTGCTGAATATTATAATATAGTTGAGTAAATCCAATTTAAAGACATTATGGTAACCATCTACTCTAGCTCACTACATATTACAAATGTTTTGCTTCCTGCTTTGATTTTTTAGGCTAAACGATGAGTTTGTACTCTTTCATTAAATTATTAAATTACTAGTAAGTAGATGTTTATGATGACTCAAGTATATTTTGTCTAAATCTCCAGAGAATTACATTTTGGCAAAGCCAGTGCTACTTAAATAAAACCAAACTATTTAATTAACCATAGTTTTTGGTTATAAGGTAATTGAGTGAAGTAATGAGAATAAACCATTTTTCATTTGTTTGTACAATTTATCTACTCAACTAATCAGATTTGACAATCAGCTTTGGAAAGCTGAAACTGATATGTCTATTGAAGTATCACTATCTAACTTTCCGAAGAAAAACAAAGTTTTTTAAACATTTAGCACTAATGATTATAGAAAAAGTGTTGCACACAAAGAATCTAAATAATTGGTTACTTTCTGAATCCTTTGAAGTGATATGAAATGATTTCATTTCATTCTGTTTGAAATGCAATTTGAAACAAAAGAAAACACAATAAAACTTTGAAGACACGTTTAGTACTAAAGAATATAGAATGTAGAGTGATATAGTTGTAAAGTTTTAAGGTTTAAATTAAATTTATATTCAATAAATTTGATGGATAAAAATAGTTAAGTTTATTCATTAATATAGTTGAACAGTTAACGATTGTTACAAAATATGTCATTTGCTTTATATGCAAGAAAATAACCAAGCATGAAATACTTATAACACATACTGTAGACAAATGACAATATCATCATATTAGGAGATACATCTTGACAAGCACCATGGGCAATACAATAACTATATGACTAGACGCAACCAATCAAACATTAATACAGTAAATACAGACAACATAGCAACAACTGTCTTTATGGGTCGTAAGGACACAATACATTAATTTGGATTGGAAAAAGAAAATCAAAAAGGAAAACAATATCATAAAAATCTAAAATGATATAAACTGAAGTGGTAATAATAATTTGCTGAATTATGAAATAAAGTCAAGTACTAAGAAAAAAAGAAAATAATTGCTTCAGATCTGAAAATATAATAACAAATGTAAAAGCTCATTCATGATTTATATTTAGTGCTATTATATGTATTATTCTTTACATTGGCATAGCATTTATGTGGAATTTTCTGTATAATGCAACTGTAAGTGAGTCACAGGTGTGAAATAATAAATAAGTTAAGAAGAGAGAAATAGGAAGAAAATGTGGTGCTCGACTATTCTAAGTAATTTGCATCATGACAATGTTGTATATTGAATCTTTACATCTAACTAGATATAACTTTGGGGAAGAAATCAGTCAGCTTTGTTAATCACAACAGCTACATAACTGTTTTCTATATATCTAAGTGTTGTACATCTAGGCATGAATACATGTTCTTTGCCACAAGGAATGTTATTTATTTTCCTAGCTCAAAGTTAATAATGGTTGAAATCTTGTAGATTGAAATAAGAAATTGTGTGGTAAGGAAACACAGTCATTGCTGATTGAGAATCTGCAGCTGGTTTCAAAGAATGAGTAGCATTCAACAATTCCGTTTTTCACTTCTCCTCTGAAAAAACTTTTCCCCAATGCAGACCATCACTACATTCTCTAGATTTTTAATTTTTCTGAGATTGGAGTGATTGTTTGATGCATAGTAGAGATACATGAAACTACCGAGAAGAGTTAAAACTGAAAACAATGTCCAGCAGCTGAGGTAAGCAGAGCAGAGAGTTTTATCTGATAAAGTTATCATGTTTATAAAGCTTTCCTAAAATACTGCTCAAAGCAGTAAGCTGATATTCTCAATACGTTATTAAGTATCATGTATCGTTTGTTAAAATATGTTTGAAGCATTTGAAAGTATTTCATTTCCAAGAAAATAAAATTTTCCTCATTATAGGTGTAGGCGTGGCAAAGGCACAGGTGTGACTGTGTGATAAGAAGATTGCTTTTCAACCTCAGGTTCCAGGTTCAGTAACACTGCATGGCACCTTGAGCAACTATCTTTTCCTATAGCCTTCGGCTGACCAATGCCTTGTGGGTGGATTTGCTCAATGGAAACTGAAAAGAAGCCTGTCAGTGATATATATATATATGTGTGTGTGTGTGTGTGTGTGTGCGTATATATATATATATATATATATATATATATATATATATATATATATATATATATATATATATATATATATATATATATATATATATATATACATATATATATATGTATATATATATATATACTATATATATATATATATATATATATATATATAATTATATATATATATATACCGGAGTAAGCACATGCAATGTGCAACAAGGTGGAAAAAACAGTACTCAAATACCAGAGGTAGAGTAATATGCTTTATTTAAAAGCAGCAGAAATATAACAAAAAAACCGTTACTCTGAGTTTCACGTTCCCGTTCATCGGACAGTTTTGTTAGTAACGGTTTTTTTGTTATATTTCTGCTGCTTTTAAATAAAGTATATATATATATATATATATTATATATACATATATATATATACATATATATATAATATATATATATATGCATATATATATATGTATGTATGTATGTGTATGTGTGTATATGTGTGTGTATGTGTGTGTGTGTGTGTGTGTGTGTGTGTGGAAAAACAAAAGGAGTCACTTAACCCATCTAGTGGGAGTTATATATATCACACTGTGTAACACGAATTTTGTCCTTGGATAGCAACTGTTATTTCTAATTTGCTTACCCCTAGAAAGTATGAAAAAGGGTGAATATTTCCGTCAAACTTTGCTTTTGTTACATTTATTCAAACTCCAAAGCATCTCTCTCAACACATGGCTATGATACTCACTCACTACTCCTGCTCGTCACCGGAGATACATATATTGTCAGCCATTAAGGGACATGCTCAAGCGGTTAAGGTTAAGCAACTGACAAACAAATCTGTAGTATTGAGCAGAATATTTGCAATAACAATATTTCTGCTTCAGTAACTCAATGCTGAATCTCTTTGAAATGGAAAATAAGTCTATTTCAAAACATTGATATCTAGGTGACAAAAGCAAGGTTTGAGAGGAATAGTAGTAATTTCTTTTGACTTCTAAATAGAAGCAAATAGGAAATAACACTTACTGGCTAAAGACAAAAAAGAATTACATTTTGTTACACAGTGTAAAGCGGTTTGATTTGGCCCCATGCAACTTAAAGTTTTGTAGGCTTCTTGCAGAAACCTAGCTCATAGGGCTCAGTTAGCTGAGTTAATCAGTTAACTGAGCCTGATGAGCTAGGTTTCTGTAAGAAGCCTACAGAACTTTAGGTCACTTGGGGTTGAAGTGAAATGTTTTAAATAATAACAGTAATAATAATAATCCTTTCTACTATAGGCACAAGGCCTGAAATTTTGGGGAAGGAGACTAGTCGATTACATCATCTCCAGTGGGTAAATGGTACTTATCAACACCGAAAAGATGAAAGACAAAGTCGACCCTGGTAGCATTGGAACTTAGAACTTGAAGACACAAAATACTGCTAAGCATTTTACCCGGCATGTTTATGACTCTGCTAGCTCACCGCCTTAATAACAGTAATAATGATAATAATGATGATTTTTATATACACCCCGCCTCTCTCTCTCTCTCTCTCTTTCATTAGCATTGCCTGTATATCCTTTAAATAATACTGTATGGAAATGCAGTGATTTGGTTCCTCTTAATACGTTCCCAGCCAGGTGTCTCCTACTGTTCTATTTGTTATGATGTCATTAATTTGACTAAGAGTTTTATTGCTTGAAATGGTTCAAAAGAATGATCATGCTTTCACTTTTTCACTGATTGATTGTTCATCACTCACAATTATTGTATAATTTTCTTTAATTGACCAACAACAAATAGCAGGAGATAATTTCTCTCAGTCAACACATCACTACCTCACTGAATCTATCTCTCATATTCTCTCAACCTTTCATACTCCATTCTCTTTTTCTTTATGCTTGTAGATATGTCTCACACACACACACACACACACACACAAACACACTGATGTAAAAGTAAACTTTTTTACATCGATATCAGGCATAACATTTGAACTTTGCTATACATCAAACAGGCATACAACTTGTTGCACTTGTAACCATTTATTCTGAAGAAGTTGAACCTTACAAAGCAAAATACATTTTCCTGTCTACACTACATACTTTACAACCGCATGATAGAACACTAACTTTTATGTAATAAACTAAGATGCAAGTATATGAAGCAACTATGATGCAAAGTAAGTCTCTTAAAACGTCAGTCATTACAGAGTGTTAAAAAATGTAATATTATGTAATAATTGAACACAAGTAATAATTAGCCATTATACTTGAACTCAAGTAGAAAGCATGAAACCTATTTGCAGATTGTCTAGCAATGTTCAATTGCTGTATATGCATTTCTGTTAAAGAGTACAATAAGATCACATACAGTCCAGAAACTTACTTATAACACATTGTATATATATATACATATATATATATATATATATATATATATATATATATATATATAGGGGGAGAGAGAGAGAAGGGATAGAGAGTGAGAGTGAGAGAAGCAGAAACAGCGGTTCTCAAGAAGACCTGCATAACTGGGCAAAGCTAAGTTGTAGTAGCACTGTGTGTGTGTGTGTGTGTGTGTGTGTGTGTGTGTATGAACAGCTGGTTCCTTTGCTCAATTTCTCCCTCAAGATACTCCTTACCATATTTCATCTATCTGACTGCAGCTTTTCATTGAGTTCACTGATTTTTATCATTCCCAGGAACCATTTCACTTGGTACATATTCCTCATCCTTAATACTGTCCTCTCCACCTAAACTTTACATTGATCTCATCCACACTCACTAAACTACCATACATCTCTCATTCACTCCAAACACTACATATGTCTTTCTCTTCTTCCTTCCTTTCTTCCTTCCTGCCTTCCTCTCCACCTACTTATCATCTCTCTCTCTCTCTCCTGTCTTTTGTATCATCATTACTTATTTTACTGTTCTTCACCCCTACTACTGTGTTATTAGTCACACCAACCCCTTACCCACCATTCACTACTTCCACCACTCAACCCTATCCAATCTCTACAATTGTCCCCTACTCTTCCCTACCTCCCCAACTTAGCAACTACTCAACAATTGTTCTTCATTTTTATGTACAACCCTCACTCCACCTCTCTCACTCTCCAATACATTCCTGTACCTTTATCCACCTACATTTCTAGTCCTTCTGTCTCTACTCACTACTACTCTCTCCATACCTTACGACTTCACACAGACACTTGATCACCACAATTTCATCTCTTCCCTGCTCCAACCCGATCAGTTTACCTTCTCTTAAAATGGGAGTAATGATGCAACCCTTCTACCACAAAAAAAGAACCCTGTTTCACTCCAACCCTTTTAATCATGTCTTAACATATCATCTCCTAGCAGAAAGTCACTTTCTCAGGGTTTAAAGTTTTGCAAGCTGCATAGCAACCTTACCAGTACCAGTGCCATGAAATAATGTATAAAGTGGTTGGCCATAGAAAGAAACCATACCAAAATAGACAGCTGAGCATGATGCAATCCTTGGGTTTGTCAAATCCTGTAAAACCATCCAGCTCATACAAAAATGGAACATAGAAAGTAAATGATGACAATGACCGTGATGATGATGATGATGATGATGATGATATACTATTTCAACATCAAAACATGGTTTAATTCATCTCCCACTCAGTACAACACTACTGGAGGAAGGGCAAATCTCCACTGTAAGCAATAACATCAGCACTGACCAATCAATGAGAGTTTCATTTGCTTCAAATGTAGAGTGAAGTTTGTTATGTGTTGTGACAGTTGGGAGAGGAGTGGGTCTTTCAAGATGACTTTCTTCATAAACACTACATGATGGTAGAGTATCATATGGCATGCCCCAACCAATCACCATTCAAATGAAAAGTATTCGCAGGCCTTTAAAGAGCAACTTGATCTGTAGAAATAGTAACCAAATTTTCTTCAGAATATAGCCCACTGTCTGAAAAAAGGAAGGACACATTAAAAATGTGATCTGCATTTGTTAAACTACATCTGAAGACATTGCTAGAATGTCTTTGAACAAATGTCTGCTGAACCAGAGCTGACTTGGAGCTACAGCCATAACAATAAGAACAACTATGACAGTGTTATACTCTGTTCTACTCAACTGAACAGATTGTAAAAGAGAAACATTATAAACAACTGTGGACTATAAAGAATTCGAAGTAAAAAGAGATTGACACTAGATTGTCTCCATTGTTCTTCAGCTGTGAAAATTATTTCTTTCAGAATCTTCTGTCTCATTCTCTTAAGAAAAACTATGAAAGTTTGCTTTTATTTCCTGATTGCTTTGACATTTTTTCTTTACAGTTATGTCATCGTTCTTTTCTTGTTTTCAACCAAAAATTTAATGATAAATGTTTTTAAATTGCCTCTTATAACATATTATTTTTTCTGCTTGCATACTTTCTCTTGTTATTTGTAATGATTTTCAATCTTTTTCCAGTAATAACATGTATGTACGTAGTTATGTATGTATGTATGTATGTATGTATGTATGTATGTATGCATACATGTATGTGTGTGTATATATGCATGTTTCTATGAATGTGTGCATGTATATTTGTGTGAGGAGGAGGCACACAAACGAGCGCCTGCATGCAAACATATGTACTTAATTTAATTATTCTTATTTTATTTCCAGCACCAATAAGCAACGCAAGGTCTCATAAAGTATATATTTACATAACACAATTTCACATGATTTTGTGCATGTATGTGTACATATGTGTGTATATGTGTTTGTGTAGTGAGAACTGTGTGAATGTTAATGTGGGTGGGTTTTTTCGAACTCAGTATTCCTATGTTGTTATTCCCATTAGAAACATAAAATTACCACAGAACTACCATTTGCACCTAACATAAAACACTCTCAGCTCGTCGACGCCAAGTTCCCAATATAATCAGTAAATCTCTACTGAAAACTGAACACACACAAAAAATCAACAAATAAAAAACATAGAAACAAATAAAAATAGCCGAGTTATTCCTCATCAACATTATTTGATGTCTATGTTCCATACTGGCATAGGTTAGGTGATTTGACAGAATCCAATGGCTCCAAGAACTACATCATGCTTTATGGTCTGCTTTGGAATGGTCTCTTTGGCTGGATATCCCTTCTAATACCAGTCACTCTACAGTTTATACTAGTGCTGCTCTATGCATGTAGTGCATATTCTCCCTGATTCTCTGTGTGTGTGTCTATATATATGTATATATATATATATGTGTGTGTGTATAAATATATATATATGTATTTATATATATATATATATATATATATATATATATATATATATATGAATTTCTCTAACAAGAATAGTATTGTCAGTGACTTCAACATTCCCTGTCAATACTATCTCTGTTAAAGAATAATAAATTTATACTCCACAAAAGTATGGAGTAACTCTTCAGATTAATGTTCAATTGTTCTTATTATAACTGGACGTAAAAACGAACATTAATATATATACATGTCCACCAAATACTGAATGTATATTCTCTCATTTTCACTGTGTGTATATCCTTTCACTAATACTGCATGTATATGCAGTGACTTGGGTGTTGCCAACTAGATGTCTCCCACTGCCCCACCAAATCAATTGCAATGATGTCATTAATTTGGTTAATCATTTTATAGATAGACACTCAGATACATACATATACACACATACACTCACAGAGATGCACACTTAAAGAAAATGGTAAATTGCAATTTTAAGTACTGTTATTGGGCAGAGTGGAGGCGTAATGGCCTAGTGATTAGGGCAGCGGACTTGCGGTCATAGGATCGCGGCTTCGATTCCCAGACCGGGCATTGTGAGTGTTTATTGAGCGAAAATACCTAAGGCTCCACGAGGCTCCGGCAGGGGATGGTGGCGAACCCTGCTGTACTCTTTCACCACAACTTTCTCTCACTCTTTCTTCCCGTTTCTGTTGTACCTGTAATTCAAAGGGCCAGCCTTGTCACACTGTGTCATGCTAAATATCCTCGAGAACTACGTTAAGGGTACATGTGTCTGTGGAGTGCTCAGCCACTTTCATGTTAATTTCATAGCAGGCTGTTCCATTGATCGGATTAACTGGAACCCTCGACGTCGTAAGTGACAGAGTGCTAACAACAACAATTGGGCAGAATCATTAGAATGTGGAGCAAGATGTCTAGTTGTATATAATCAAGGCTCTTTATGTTTTGAGTCCAAATACCACTGAAGTTGACTTTGCCTTTCATTCCTCCAGGACTAGTAAAATATACACTTGTCAAGTACCGATGTTGAAGTAATTGAATGTTCCATCTCCCAAAATTTCTGACTCTTGGTTAGAAAACATTCTTATCTATAGTGTTATCCTATCTTGCTTCAGCCCATGGTTATATGTTATGCTTCAAAGGGAGATCAAAATGTCATTACAATAAAATCAAAATGGGAAAATGTTTTTGTTTGCAACAAAAAAGGAAACCTGTTTTATAAGGTAAATAATGAAAGTGTTTTTCTAATCCTATGTAGAAAGCAGAAGTTTTATTTATTGTTTTTTTTCTTTTGACAGAAGGGATAAAAGTATCAAATAACTTTCAATAATTGTTCAAATCCAACGTAAGTAATGTCAAATTTTTACACTATAAATTTTATTTCCACTTAACATTTTAACAATAATAAAGCAACAAGAGAATAAATGAGACAATACGTGCAAAGGTCATAATTTGAACAATAAAGACAGGAAATAAGAGATAGTTTAAGTAAAACCAACAGACAATGGGGAGCAACATTATTGAGCATAATTGTGCTGGTGGACTATGGTATCAAAGAGAAAGCCAATGAATACAATACAAGAACATAGATAGTGCACAGTGAACTGATTATGTGCAACAGTATAGAGCCGGAGATAAGTATGATGAAATAATATGAATGAAGAGCAGTGAACAGAATAGGAAAATCTTGAGGAAAGAACTGACTATGACAAGTAGACATGATCAAGGAACAAGAAATGTTCAAACAACAGGAAAAAGACTGAGATGATTTGGTGCTCCTATGACACAGCAGCAGTCAAACCAGTTGCAGTCAGACCACACATTATCTAAGAAATGGACATCATTGTCCTTAACATGACACTTCAGGATTTAGAAGTGGACCTATAAAAGAACTGAAATTACTTGCTGAAGAAAATATTGAGAAAGCTAATAATTTCAGGAAAAAATATCCAAGGATATGATTGTGCAATTTTTTTTTTCTTTGCTTCTTTTAGTTCAAAGGTTAGTACACCCAAAGAAAGAGGTTTCATTGTCATGAATTTTCTCTGTATACAGAAAATAGTCTCCTAGCATGTAGCTAACTTTAGATTGTTGATGCTAATGAAGTTTAATGATATTGGGTTGAAGCAATTCTCAGTTCTACATTTTTGTCTCATATGATGAACACAATACAAGAAATTATGGCTTTTTCCATAACTAATATATGGAACTATTTAAAAATATACATTTAGTAGAAATGTCAGAACAGTCATTAGTAGTCAGAGGAAATACAGTTCCCTGTAAATATAACCTGCACTTAAGATAAGACCCTGACCTCTAATGCTATAATTTTCCTACATATAATGTAATTTCCACAGTGTTTATTGGTGAATGTGGAGCCTTTCCAGAAAATATAGACGTCATTCATCTAAATCATGCTATACCAACTAGAAATTCCTATTTATTTTGACATCTCCTTCGAAATAGTGAGCTTGGATGGCACAATGATATGTAACATGCCAAAGAAATTATGTTTAAAATAAGGTGATTGTTTTATATTATCATAGTCTTGCATACAGAGGTGGCTTCAGTGTCATTTACAGATCAGGAAAACATTTTGTAATAAACAACCAGTCTCAGTTGTGAGATGAACCCTAACATAGACTGGAATTTATTATGTTGTAACAATAGAAGCAATCTAAATCCTCATTTTGCAATAACCTCAATCTATTTTTAACTTATTGTAATAAAAACCTTTAACATAACAGATACTGTTATGAACTTCAAGCATCGATATAAAAATTTAAAAAATTATAAAATTCAATCTTTCCATAGGTCCTGCTAGAACAGTAGAATCATCTGGACATTGGAAATGATTCCCTGCAATATGAGGGATACCCAAAAGTGACAGGAAACGTTCTCTGTGGGGCAAACCCACTGTAGTTCAGGCTTCCACTGCTAGACCCAACCCTCAGGCATCAGTCTGCTGACCAGTGCCATGCAACCCTCAGGCATCAGTCTGCTGACCAGCGCCATGCAACCCTCAGGCATCAGTCTGCTGACCAGCGCCATGCAACCCTCAGGCATCAGTCTGCTGACCAGCGCCATGCAACCCTCAGGCATCAGTCTGCTGACCAGCGCCATGCAACCCTCAGGCATCAGTCTGCTGACCAGCGCCATGCAACCCTCAGGCATCAGTCTGCTGACCAGCGTCATGCAACCCTCAGGCATCAGTCTGCTGACCAGTGCCATGCAACCCTCAGGCATCAGTCTGCTGACCAGCGCCATGCAACTCTCAGGCATCAGTCTGCTGACCAGCACCATGCAACCCTCAGGCATCAGTTGGCTGACTGACATCATTGGGTGGAGTCGTACTGCCATGTGGCACATCTTTGTTTTGTTGTGCTTCTCCTCTGTTTGATAATTTTGCAATGGCTGAAACAAAAGAATAGTGTTCTTCCATGAAATTCTGTTTTCTGTTGGAGAAAATGGCAGGCAAAATTGCTTACAAGAATGCTGCCATGAGCAAAACACAAGTTTATGAGTGGTTTCCATGCTTTAAGGAATGGTCACTTGTTGTTTGAGGACCAACCTTGTTCAGGATGACTGCCAACCTCCCAAATGAATGAAAACATCATGGAAACTCATCTTAGAGGACAGTCACTGAACAACTTGTTGATATGACTGATGTGTCCTGGAGCTTCTGCCAACGACTTTTCAGTGAGAAAGTGTGAGTGAAAAGAGTTGCAGCAAAATTTGTGCCTCACTTTCTCATGGAAGATCAAAAGCTGCTATGACTGAATGCATGTCATGAACTGAAAGAACAGTTTGAAACTGATCCAGACCTTTTTCTGAAGGTCATCACTAGCTGGTGCAATGGAATTTACAGATGTGGAAGAGGTGAAGAAATACACAAAGGAGGCATTAAAAAGCATTGCTTTGCAAGAGTTCCAGGACTGCTTCAAATAGAGGAAAATCACTTGGACCAATGTATGCTTCAAATGGCGAATACTTTGAAGGCAATAAAATAATATTGCAAATTTCTGGCTTCTTTTGAGTGCCTTTTTGTATCTGTTCTAGCTCTTTACATTCTGAGGTGAAATTCTCAAGAAGGAAGTTTTCACTTTTCATCCTTGTAGAGTTGATAAAATAAAGTACCAGTTAAAACTGGACAAATACAATCATCTCATCCCACCAAATTCTTGTCATTGTGCCATCTTAGAAACAATCCAGGGTGATAGATTGACTGCATCATTAGAGAGTTGGAGAAAATTCATTGCAGTATTGATTGTGGGACTTTATGTTCTGAATCCATATCTCAACAAGATCAAATTTTTTTTATCCCTTGGGAGTCAGTAACATAAAGTGCCTGTCAAGTACTGAATTCAGTTTAATTATCTAACAATTCCTATCTTGTATGTATATTAGAAACAATTTTTATATAATACATGTGCGTAAGTGTGTGTATGAGTGTACATATACATGCGTGTGCATATACATGCATGTATGTATGTATGCATGCGTGTTTATAACAGGTTAACTCAGCTCCATATTAATTAAAGTTCATAGGTATAGATTGGACCCACAGTTTACTTTATTCAGACTTTGTACATCTAGGGATGTGGATGCATTCTGTACCAATGAAGTTTTAAATAATGTGGAGCTAAAGTAGTCTGTTATTAGATTTTTGCTACTCCAACAAATTGTATGATATAATTTTCTTTTATGCAGAGAAATATAAATGCTCAGGAGTGATTGATACACATGATGTTCACTGTGAACTTCTACATGGATGAGCTTGGCAGATTGGCACTTGGAATATAAAGGACCATAATTAAACACCACAGGCATGTCCAACACTTTATTGGTTCTGCCAATTCCCCACCTAAAGATCAATTGTTCAGGTTTAAATGTTACTTTTGTTTTAAAATTCTAGAGCAACTGAAAGAAAAGGATTCATTTGCTAAGGTGGGACTGTTCTTAGCAATATGTGGTATTACTAGATAGTACACTACAAAGGCAGTTGAACACTGACAGATAACACTGAAACCAAAATATGCTTTGGTTTCAGTGCAGGCAAAATAATACTCTGAAGTTCAGAAGACCATTCCATTGCAGTGGTGGCTGTCTTGTAATACTGTATAATTTTGGGTTGTAGTTCAAGGTAGTAACCCTCCAATTTGTTTCAATCTACCATCCCATGGCTGTCCACCTCACTTTTTGTAACATCTACCCTACAATCTTACCTAACAGTATAGAAGATAATCCCACAGAACATTTCAAAAAGGGTCATAATAAACTAGATATCACCCAACTTTTAATAATGCAATTGCTTAAACTGACATTACAAGTTATTATTCATGATGCTTCTCTTTTGAACCTACAAGGGAAGCTATACTCTTCTACTAGAAATAACAATGAAATGTCTCTCAAATCATGTACTGCCATCTTTAAAAAATGAAGTAATGACTGGATAATGTAGTTTGAGGTAAAAAAAAAAGAAAATAATCACAGATGAAATGCTTTTGATTCTGTTCATTTAATACTGATCACAGATAAATAATAACAATAATGAAAATGCTTTTTGATAAGTGATAAAACACTGATAATCAGTAGCTACAAATTTACTAGAGAAGAGTTTGTTGATGAGGTGATTGATTTTCTGCAAGACTGGAGGTCGAGGTAGATATGATAGTATTCATCTATTCTCAGAGTCATAAAACACTAAAATTCTGATGATGTGCATCTCAATTTGCATATTATGTCTGATATAATTTTTGACAGATAATATAATTTTATTTGAGGAATAATTGAGCACAAATCTTTTATCTTGACTCTAAATATGAGTTGCTTTAAGTTGAATAAAGTGAGCTGAGAATAGTTGACAACGTGAATGTTGGTTGGTACAGTTATATCTTGGTTGCACTAAATTTGTTGATTTCAAGTACTAACTTGTTTCAGTCAGTATATGACTGATATGTATTTAATCAATCTCAGAAGGATTTGATCTTAAAACATGAACGGGGCAATTACTAAATACAGCAACAGTTTTAAACAAACATGAGCTTTTGCTAATTACTTTACTTGTCACTAATAGACTGAAAAGTTTTTAACTTATTATACCCATGATATTTTCACATTTCTCTAAAATTTTTCCATTGTTTCAAAAGAGGTAAGAAATTTCTATGAAATTCAAAGCAAACTTTTTTCAAAATGCTTTGCATAAAAGAATCTTTTAAAAAATGAACATGCCTTGGAAAACCGTAAATAATAAAAATATCAATAAAAGGAAACAGGACAAATTGCAAAATTGATAATATGAAAATAGAATATAATGCCCAAGGGAGTCAAGTTGTGACAGAAATGCAAATTATAAGCCTTGAACAAATACAGCAGCATGGAACAACATACAATTGAATAAAACAAGATATATGCAAAATTTTTTTCTTTATTCAAATATATTCAAGCAGTAAGAAAATGAAAACAATTTGTGAGGATTTAGTTTTAAATCATCACAAATAGAAAAAAAATTATAATGACAACAGTTATGAGGACATAAATAAGAATAATTTCTTTGCTGAATATTACTAATGTAAATCTTAAATTATCATTTTTTCTATCTCTTGAATAAGATTCAATTGATTTTTGGCAAAACAATTACAAAAATAAGAAAAAAACTGATTTTTGTAGGAAAAAATGCAACAAATTTAATCAAACAAGTTTATCAAAAATACCATAATGATTCTAAATGTGCATATAGCTTTAATTAGAAGCTAATTGATACTGTAATTAAAGTGAATTAAAAGCACAACATAGATAAACAAAGCACTAATCAAAAATTCACATTAAATACAACAATTTACATGAAGAAATAAGAAATATTGCTGTTTATGCGTTAAGTTAGAGTTCAAGAAACTTTTGCTCAATAAAACTGAAATAATTTAAAATAGCATAACATACACTTTCATTCATTTGTCCTTATACACAGAACTATTAAATACTCTGTAAATATATTTTGGTTGGAAGATCTTTCTCTTGTTTAAATCACTATTTCTTGTTCCATCTGTCTTTCAGATATGTGTGTGTATATTATATATATATATATATATATATATATATATATATATATATATATATATATATATATATATAAATGGAACAAAATTGCAATAGAGGACATTAAAACATTTCGGCAGATAGACGATACAAAGACAGACAAGAGAAACAACAATTAGAAGGACAGGCAAAGAAAGACGTGTCATTCGTGGCTTTCTTTCCTCAGTCAAGTCCCAGAAGTCATGACTATTTCGGGCAGTTACACTTGAGATGGTTCGATCTGATTGTGCCCCAAAAAGCATTAGACCCCTTTGTAAGAAAGCTAGTGAATGTGTACAGCAACCAAGACAAAAAAAACAAACAAACAAAGAAAAACAGAGAACATGGTACACAATTATGATTACAAACAACAAGAAATAACAGCAGGTGTCTTTCAACTCAGAATGAATCAAATTGAGCTGGCATGTATGAAGTGAAATCCTAAAGGTAGGAACACAGGAGATGGACATAAGATATATATAAGGTCAGGTGAGGTGTAAAGTTGAGGTATTTCTAGGGAAGCACTTAACCTGAATACTGGGCTATCAATGCTGTCAGGTTTCAGGCCAACGCTGGAATTCTTCAGATGTAGAAAATCGAAGTTTCATGGTGGTTATACTGTAAAATGGGTTTGGAAAAGAGTAAATAGTTCAATGAAAAGAAGCAGACAAAGAAAATTCTTTAACACGTCTTTAATTATAAGTTACAATTGTTTCTGTACCATCTCTATTTGCAATGCAAGTTTATGTAAAAGTTCTAAATGAAAAATCACGTAATGTTTGTGGTTTTAGACATTAAAGAGGCACTTCATCAGACTTGCATCGAAGGTGTGTTGTTACACTGTGAGTCCTTCAGACCTTGTTGTTAGGAATATATTGGGAGGAAATAAAAAAAGAAACAAATTAAAAGTGTGGATTTAGGATGAGTAAGTGGGGAGTAGATATTATGTGGGTGGGGGGAATCAAGAGGATGGATATGCATAAGAAGGGGAAAGAGAAAGGGAAGGAGGAGGAAAATGAGCTGAAGAATATGAAAATAAAGAAGAAGAAGAAGAAGAAGAAGAGGGACTGACCCACACACTATTTTTCTACCCAGGTTGTACGTTCATATTTTTGTTACTTGAAAGTATACCTTAGCTCTACACCATCACTTTTTTGCTCTTTCTTCCACTTTTGCTGTTTCCTACTCTTTCTAGCCTCTGGTCTCTCTCTTTCTCTCTGTCTTTCTCTTGTTTTTCGTCTGACTAGGTAACTAAGTATCTCATCAGCACACTTGTTTCTGGCCTCTTTCTTGCACCTCCCTCTCTCTCCCTCTCTCTCTCTCTCTCTCTCTCTCTCTCTCCCTCCCTCTCTCACTGGGTATCCATGTACCTCCTCTATAGCAAGACACCTATTTCTGCCTCTCTCTATTTCTCTGTTACACTCTAACCTTTCATCATTTGATATTGGATTACCTCCTCTAATGCTCCCTCTGTTGTGATGAGATGCTGCTTATGTCTTTCTGTCTCTAATCCTCTGACACAGGTTCCTCAAATGCCCTGCTCCTCTCATAATTCCTTGCCTTGCAAGTTACTTGGTTACCCTGCCAGTGCTGGTGTTATGTTAAAAGCATCCAGTTCATACTGTAACGTGGTTGGCGTTTGGAAGGGCATCCAGCTGTTAAAATCATGTCAAAAGTAACCTCGCCTGTGCTAGTGCCACTTAAAAAGTGCAGAGTCCACTCTGCAGAATGGTCGGTGTTAGAAAGAGCGTCAAGCCATAAAATCTCTGCCAAAACAGACACAGTAGCCTAGGGTAGTTTTTCTACCTGACCGGCTCTTATCAACCATCCTACCCATGCATGCATGGAAGATGAATGTTAAACGATGATGATGAGGATATGTGTATATACATAAGTGTGTGTATATATATATATATATGTACAGAGTGCAATGGGTAAATTGTCACCACATTATATTTCTAATTTCATGCATGTGCAATATTTGTCTTTTCTTTTGTTGACTACACAATATAGTAGGGTCAGTTAGGCACCATCTGTGAGAAAAACAACACCATGATGTAATTCACTGTCAGAAATTTGGAAACAATATGTTGAACTGCTTGGTATTCGTACCAGAAGCTCCAATATAAACATTTCAGAGCGTTTGGGTGTTAATCTGAGGACAGTGCAGAGGATTCGGAAAGAGTTGAATGAGTCTAATGCTAATTATGAAGGTACGGCAGCTTGGAAAACTCACTCTGGTTGTTCTAATAAGAAAAGAACCCCTGAATTTCTTGGCGAAATCCAAGCCAAGATTGACAACGATCCCTCCAAGTCAATCAGGTCCACCGCCAGGGACATGGGAGTGTCTGAGTTTCTTATCAGGCAGGTAGTGCATGAAGGCATTCAGTATTCCTCATACAAGATGAGAAAGGGCCAATTTTTTTCTAAGTCATCAAGGACAAGAGGAAAGACCATGCTACGAAGCTTTTGAACAAACTCAAGCATCCTTTCCAACTGAACATGCTTTGGTTTTTCTCAGACACGAAAATTTTCTACCAGAGTCAGATGGTGAACACACAGAACAATTGTTGCCTTTCTGAGTCCCCAAAACATGTACTGCGAGTGATAAAAATCAAGCACCCACTCAACATCATGTTGTTTAGAGTGATCACTTGTGTTAGCAACGTTATGCTTCCATTCATCTTCCCACAAGGCCTCAGATTCAACACGGAGGCCTACATCTCATGCTGAGCGAGAGACCAACAAAACTTGTAACACTAAAGATGAACTGAAGGCAAGAATTATGGTAGCATTCACCAACTTAAACAAGGAGGCTGCCCAGAAGAGTTGCAGGAGATTCCAAAGACGTCTGGAGGCCGTGGTTGAAGCCAATGGCAATTTTATTGAATAAATTTACTCTTTAGTATTTCAGAATATTTTAATTTAATTTTGGTAAATATATCTGTTAAAATAAGATGTCAGTGTTATTTTCATTTTTCCGTAATTTAGACGATAGTTTATTCAGTGCACTCTGTATATATTGGGTCATTCCATAAATAATGTGGTTTTTTTCAGTTGCATGAACTAAAAGACAGAGCTGGATGAGATAAACTACCTGCATCAACTTCCTATAAAAGCAGGTAGTAATTTTACCTTGCAATTTTACCTTGCAAGCTTTGAAGAATCTGGTTTGTATTGCTGTTGTATTGTGGTTTAAATATTGTTGTAGTGTTCGCTGAATACTTTGGTTTTTGCTGCCTTGTGGCAGTCTGGTTGTACTTTTCCTCCTCATAGAGGAGGGTAGGCCAGGTAGAAAAATGGAAGGCATCAGATTTTCAGATAGCAGCTACACTGATGTGTCCAATTCTGAGCAGTCAGATATTCCATGGACCACTAAGAAGGAGAAAAAAGCAAGGCTATATAGAAGCTATGCAGAGGTGGCAAAAATATTGGAGCATAATATGGAAAGGAATGAGTAGAAGGACTATTCAAAAATGACGAAAAGGGAAGGAACTAATGTAGAAGTGGCAGCCCCAATGGATATTATCATTAATAGGATGGAATGTAAGGTAGTATACAAAACACATTCAGTAGATGCAGGAAGAATCAACGAAATGACGACGAATCAAGTAGAGAAAGCACTAAGACCAGTCTGGAAGGGAGTAAATTTGGAACAGTTGAAGTTCGATTTAAGGATGCAACCATAGCAAATTTGAATGCGGCAGCAATCTTAAAAACTGATGAAGTGGTGATGTTGCTGATATACCGTGGAAGGCATGCCATAAGGGTTAATGTAGAGGGAATCCTCTCAGACGTTGACGTGGCCTGGATAGCAGCTACTAGCTTGTTCGGCAACGAGGAAGAGATAACGGTTCTCCAGGCCATCAAGAGGGAAACAAGAAACTGGAAAGAGCAATCCCTAAACATGGTGATACAAGGACCGAAGGAAATAATAGAAGAGTTGCCGGAAACAATAGCATTTGACGGTGTAATAATGGTAGTTTGAGTAGAGGGTAGGATTCCCAGATGCTACAAGTGTGGCCAGAAAGGCCACATTAGAGCAAACTGCCCTCTACAAGACAAAAAGAGAAAGGAAGAACTGGCAAGAGAAAAGGAAAAAATAACACCACCAC